>NC_091989.1:79552379-79781035 GCF_044704955.1 Pristiophorus japonicus | reverse complement strand
GGGGGGGACATTGGGGGGGGGAGGACATTGGGGGGGGGGAGGACATTTGGGGGGTTATGGGGAGGACATTGGGGGGGGGAGGACATTGGGGGGGGGGAGGACATTGGGGGGGGGGAGGACATTGGGGGGGGGGAGGACATTGGGGGGGGGGAGGACATTGGGGGGGGGGGAGGACATTGGGGGGGGGAGGACATTGGGGGGGGGGGAGGACATTGGGGGGGGGGAGGACATTGGGGAGGGGGAGGACATTGGGGGGGGGGAGGACATTGGGGGGGGGGAGGACATTGGGGGGGGGAGGACATTGGGGGGGGGAGGACATTGGGGGGGGGAGGACATTGGGGGGGGGAGGACATTGGGGAAGGGGGAGGACATTGGGGGGGGACATTGGGGGGGGGAGGACATTGGGGGGAGGACATTGGGGGAGGACATTGGGGGAGGACATTGGGGGGAGGACATTGGGGGAGGACATTGGGGGAGGACATTGGGGGGGGGGAGGACATTGGGGGGGGGAGGAGATTGGGGGGGGAGGAGATTGGGGGGGGAGGAGATTGGGGGGGAAAGGAGATTGGGGGGGAAAGGAGATTGGGGGGGAAAGGAGATTGGGGGGGAAAGGAGATTGGGGGGGAAAGGAGATTGGGGGGGAAAGGAGATTGGGGGGAAAGGAGATTGGGGGGGAAGGAGATTGGGGGGGGAAGGAGATTGGGGGGGAAGGAGATTGGGGGGGGAAGGAGATTGGGGGGGGAAGGAGATTGGGGGGGGAAGGAGATTGGGGGGGGAAGGAGATTGGGGGGGGAAGGAGATTGGGGGGGGAAGGAGATTGGGGGGGGAAGGAGATTGGGGGGGGAAGGAGATTGGGGGGGGAAGGAGATTGGGGGGGGAAGGAGATTGGGGGGGGGAAGGAGATTGGGGGGGGGAAGGAGATTGGGGGGGGAAGGAGATTGGGGGGGGAAGGAGATTGGGGGGGGGAAGGAGATTGGGGGGGGGAAGGAGATTGGGGGGGGGAAGGAGATTGGGGGGGGGAAGGAGATTGGGGGGGGGAAGGAGATTGGGGGGGGAAGGAGATTGGGGGGGAAAGGAGATTGGGGGGGAAAGGAGATTGGGGGGAAAGGAGATTGGGGGGAAAGGAGATTGGGGGGAAAAGGAGATTGGGGGGAAAAGGAGATTGGGGGGGGAAGGAGATTGGGGGGGGAAGGAGATTGGGGGGGGGAGGAGATTGGGGGGGGGAAGGAGATTGGGGGGGGGAAGGAGATTGGGGGGGGGAAGGAGATTGGGGGGGGGAAGGAGATTGGGGGGGGAAGGAGATTGGGGGGGGGAAGGAGATTGGGGGGGGAAGGAGATTGGGGGGGGGAAGGAGATTGGGGGGGAAGGAGATTGGGGGGGGGGAGGAGATGGGGGGGGAAGGAGATTGGGGGGGGAAGGAGATTGGGCGGGGAAGGAGATTGGGGGGGGAAGGAGATTGGGGGGGAAGGAGATTGGGGGGGAAGGAGATTGGGGGGAAGGAGATTGGGGGGGAAGGAGATTGGGGGGGGGTGTTGGGAGCGAGGTCGGTTCGGGTCGGGGGTAGGGAGGGAGAGGGAGGTCAGGGAGGGAGGGAGAGGGAGCTGAGGTCGGGGGGAGGGAGGTCAGGTCGGATCCAGTCCGGTGGCGGGGGTGGGGCGGGAGTCGGATCGTTGTCGGGTCCGGTCCGGAGGCGGGAAGCGGGTGTCGGGTCCGGTCCGGAGGCGGGGGCTGGGGCGGGGGGAAAGCGGGTGTCAGGTCGGGTCCGGAGGCGGGTCGGGGGGCGGAGCGAGCGGGAGTCGGGTCGGGTCAGTCCGGGGGTTCGGGTTGGGTCCGGGGGCGGGGGAAAGCGGGAGTCGGGTCGGGTCCGGTCCGGAGGCGGGAAGCGGGAGTCGAGTTGGGTCGGGAGGAAGCAGGAGCTGGCCGTGGGAGGAGCCTTATTCACGCAGCCCCAGTGAGGCCATTCGGCCAGGGCTATGGGCTGCGTGCTTCGGTCCCTCCCACAGTTTTGGGCGCCTGGAGCTACTGCACATGCGCGCCCACTGTAGCGTGCATGTGCAGAGGTCTCGGCACTGTTTTCAGCGCAGGGACCTGGCTCCGCCCCCGACAGCTCCTTGCTGCGCTGCGACGAGGGCCAGAGGACCTGCAGGGAGCTGGAGAATTTTTTTAGGCGCGCTTTGTGGCGTGAAAAACGGGCGTCCAGGTCGGGACTGCGCCGTTCTAGGCGCGGCTCGAAACTTGAGCCCCTCGTTCCTAAATGGCTTACCCCTTATCCTTAGACTGTGACCCCTGGTTCTGGACTTCCCCAACATTGGGAACATTCTTCCTGCATCTAAACTGTCTAAACCCATCAGAATTTTAAATGTTTCTATGAGATCCCCTCTCATTTTTCTGAACTCCAGTGAATACAAGCCCAGTTGATCCAGTCTTTCTTGATATGTCAGTCCCGCCATCCCAGGAATCAGTCTGTTGAACCTTTGCTGCACTCCCTCAATAGCAAGAATGTCCTTCCTCAAGTTCGGAGACCAAAACTGTACACAATACTCCAGGTGTGGCCTCACCAAGGCCCTGTACAACTGTAGTAACACCTCCCTGCCCCTGTACTCAAATCCCCTCGCTATGAAGGCCAACATGCCATTTGCTTTCTTAATCGCCTGCTGTACCTGCATGCCAACCTTCAATGACTGATGCACCATGACACCCAGGTCTCGTTGCACCTCCCCTTTTCCTAATCTGTCATCATTCAGATAATAGTCTGTCTCTCTGTTTTTACCACCAAAGTGGATAACCTCACATTTATCCACATTATACTTCATCTGCCATGCATTTGCCCTCTCACCTAACCTTATCCAAGTCACTCTGCAGCCTCAAAGCATCCTCCTCGCAGCTCACACTGCCACCCAACTTAGTGTCATCCGCAAATTTGGAGATACTACACTTAATCCCCTCATCTAAATCATTAATGTACAATGTAAACAGCTGGGGCCCCAGCACAGAACCTTGCGGTACCCCACTAGTCACTGCCTGCCATTCTGAAAAGTACCCAGTGACTTCTACTCTTTGTCTGCCAACCAGTTCTCAATCCACGTCAGCACACTACCCCCAATCCCACGTGCTTTAACTTTGCACATTAATCTCTTGTGTGGGACCTTGTCGAAAGCCTTCTGAAAGTCTAAATACACCACATCAACTGGTTCTCCCTTGTGCACTCTACTGGAAACATCCTCAAAAAATTCCAGAAGATTTGTCAAGCATGATTTCCCCTTCACAAATCCATGCTGACTTGGACCTATCATGTCACCTCTTTCCAAATGCGCTGCTATGACATCCTTAATAATTGATTCCATCATTTTACCTACTAGGGAGGTGGGACCAGTACAAACCGGACGGTCTGCACCTGAGCAGGACCGGAACCAATGTCCTAGGGGGAGTGTTTGCTAGTGCTGTTGGGGAGGATTTAAACTAATATGGCAGGGGGATGGGAACCAATGCAGGGAGACAGATGGAAACAAAAAGGAGGCAAAAGCAAAAGACAGAAAGGAGATGAGGAAAAGTGGAGGGCAGAGAAACACAAGGCAAAGAACAAAAAGGGCCACTGTACAGCAAAATTTTAAAAGAACAAAGGCCTGAAGGCTTTGTGTCTTAATGCAAGGAGTATCCGCAATAAGGTGGATGAATTAACTGTGCAAATAGATGTTAACAAATATGATGTGATTGGGATTACGTAGACGTAGCTCCAGGATGATCAGGGCTGGGAACTCAACATCCAGGGGTATTCAACATTCAGGAAAGATAGAATAAAAGGAAAAGGAGGTGGGGTAGCATTGCTGGTTAAGGAGCAAATTAAGGCAATAGTTCGGAAGGACATTAGCTTGGATGATGTGGAATCTATATGGGTAGAGCTGCAGAATACCAAAGGGCAAAAAACGATAGTGGGAGTTGTGTACAGACCTCCAAACAGTCGTAGTGATGTTGGGGAGGGCATCAAACAGGAAATTAGGGGTGCGTGCAATAAAGGTGCAGCAGTTTTAATGGGTGACTTAAATATGCACATAGATTGGGTTAACCAAACTGGAAGCAATACGGTGGAGGAGGATTTCCTGGCGTGCATAAGGGATGGTTTTTTAGACCAATATGTCGAGGAACCAACTAGGGGGGAGGCCATCTTAGACTGGGTGTTGTGTAACGAGAGAGGATTAATTAGCAATCTCGTTGTGCGAGGCCCCTTGGGGAAGAGTGACCATAATATGGTGGAATTCTGCATTAGGATGGAGAATGAAACAGTTAATTCAGAGACCATGGTCCAGAACTTAAAGAAGGGTAACTTTGAAGGTATGAGGCGTGAATTGGCTAGGATAGATTGGCGAATGATACTGAAGGGGTTGACTGTGGATGGGCAATGGCAGACATTTAGAGACCGCATGGATGAACTACAACAATTGTACATTCCTGTCTGGCGTAAAAATAAAAAAGGGAAGGTGGCTCAACCGTGGCTATCAAGGGAAATCAGGGATAGCATTAAAGCCAATGAAGTGGCATACAAATTGGCCAGAAATAGCAGCGAACCCGGGGACTAGGAGAAATTTAGAACTCAGCAGAGGAGGACAAAGGGTTTGATTAGGGCAGGGAAAATGGAGTACGAGAAGAAGCTTGCAGGGAACATTAAGACAGATTGCAAAAGTTTCTATAGATATGTAAAGAGAAAAAGGTTAGTAAAGACAAACGTAGGTCCCCTGCAGTCAGAATCAGGGGAAGTCATAACAGGGAACAAAGAAATGACGGACCAATTGAACAAGTACTTTGGTTCGGTATTCACTGAGGAGGACACAAACAACCTTCCGGATATAAAAGGGGTCGGAGGGTCTAGTGAGGAGGAGGAACTGAGGGAAATCCTTATTAGTCGGGAAATTGTATTGGGGAAATTGATGGGATTGAAGGCCGATAAATCCCCAGGGTCTGATGGACTGCATCCCAGAGTACTTAAGGAGGTGGCCTTGGAAATAGTGGATGCATTGACAGTCATTTTCCAACATTCCATTGACTCTGGATCAGTTCCTATGGAGTGGAGGGTAGCCAATGTAACCCCACTTTTTAAAAAAGGAGGGAGAGAAAACAGGGAATTATAGACCGGTCAGCCTGACATCAGTAGTGGGTAAAATGATGGAATCAATTATTAAGGATGTCATAGCAGTGCATTTGGAAAGAGGTAATATGATAGGTCCAAGTCAGCATGGATTTGTGAAAGGGAAATCATGCTTGACAAATCTTCTGGAATTTTTTGAGGATGTTTCCAGTAGAGTGGACAATGGAGAACCAGTTGATGTGGTATATTTGGACTTTCAGAAGGCTTTCGACAAGGTCCCACACAAGAGATTAATGTGCAAAGTTAAAGCACATGGGATTGGGGGTAGTGTGCTGACATGGTTTGAGAACTGGTTGTCAGACAGGAAGCAAAGAGTAGGAGTAAATGGGGACTTTTCAGAATGGCAGGCAGTGACTAGTGGGGTACCGCAAGGTTCTGTGCTGGGGCCCCAGCTGTTTACACTGTACATTAATGATTTAGACGAGGGGATTAAATGTAGTATCTCCAAATTTGCGGATGACACTAAGTTGGGTGGCAGTGTGAGCTGTGAGGAGGATGCTGTGAGGCTGCAGAGCGACTTGGATAGGTTAGGTGAGTGGGCAAATGCATGGCAGATGAAGTGTAATGTGGATAAATGTGAGGTTATCCACTTTGGTGGTAAAAACAGAGAGACAGACTATTATCTGAATGGTGACAATTAGGAAAAGGGGAGGTGCAAAGAGACCTGGGTGTCATGGTACATCAGTCATTGAAGGTTGGCATGCAGGTACAGCAGGCGGTTAAGAAAGCAAATGGCATGTTGGCCTTCATAGCGAGGGGATTTGAGTACAGGGGCAGGGAGGTATTGCTACAATTGTACAGGGCCTTGGTGAGGCCACACCTGGAGTATTGTGTACAGTTTTGGTCTCCTAACCTGAGGAAGGACATTCTTGCTATTGAGGGAGTGCAACGAAGGTTCACCAGACTGATTCCCGGGATGGCGGGACTGACCTATCAAGAAAGACTGGATCAACTGGGCTTGTATTCACTGGAGTTCAGAAGAATGAGAGGGGACCTCATAGAAACGTTTAAAATTCTGACGGGGTTAGACAGGTTGGATGCAGGAAGAATGTTCCCAATGTTGGGGAAGTCCAGAACCAGGGGACACAGTCTAAGGATAAGGTGGAAGCCATTTAGGACCTAGATGAGGAGGAATTTCTTCACCCAGAGAGTGGTGAACCTGTGGAATTCTCTACCACAGAAAGTTGTTGAGGCCAATTCACTAAATATATTCAAAAAGGAGTTAGATGAAGTCCTTACTACTAGGGGAATCAAGGGGTATGGTGAGAAAGCAGGAATGAGGTACTGAAGTTGCATGTTCAGCCATGAACTCATTGAATGGCGGTGCAGGCTAGAAGGGCCGAATGGCCTACTCCTGCACCTATTTTCTATGTTTCTATGTTACCGATGTCAGGCTGACTGGTCTATAATTCTCTGTTTTCTCTCTCCCTCCTTTTTTTTAAAAAGTGGGGTTACATTGGCTACCCTCCACTCCATAGGAACTGATCCAGAGTCTATGGAATGTTGGAAAATGATAGTCAATGCATCCGCTATTTCCAATGCCACCTCCTTAAGTACTCTGGGATGCAGACCATCAGGCCCTGGGGATTTATCGGCCTTCAATCCTATCAATTTCCCCAACACAATTTCCTGACTAATAAGGATTCCCCTCAGTTCCTCCTTCTTACTGGACCCTCTGACTCCTTTTATATCCGGACTACTGATTACTGACTGAGCTGCTTGAATCCTGAAGGACATAACTGCCAGACTGGGCCTGCAGCAGGTGGTGAGAACACCAACGCGAGGGAAAAACCTACTTGACATCGTCCGCACCAATCTACCGGTCACAGATGCATCTGTCCATGACGGCATTGGTAGCAGTGACCACCACACAGTCATTGTGGAGACGAAGTCCCGTCTTCACACTGAGGACACCCTCCATCGTGTTGTGTGGCACTACCACCGTGCTAAATGGGATAGATTCAGAACAGATCTAGCAGCTCAAAACTGGGCATCCGTGAGGCACTGTGGGCCATCAGCAGCAACTGAATTGTATTCCAGCACAATCTGTAACCTCATGGCCCGGCATATCCCTCACTCTACCATTACCATCAAGCCAGGGGCAGACACTGGTTCAATGAGGAGTGTAGAAGAGCATGCCAGGAGCAGCATCTGGTGTACCTAAAAAATGAGGTGCCAACCTGGGGAAGCTGCAACACAGGACTATATGCATGCTAAACAGCGGAAGCAGCAAGCTATAAACAGAGTTAAATGATCCCACAATCAACAGATCAGATCTAAGCTCTGCAGTTCAGCCACAGTCAATCGTTAATGGTGGTGGACCATTAAACAATCAATGGGAGGAGGAGACTCTATGAATATCCCCATCCTCAATGATGGTGGAGCCCATCACGTGAGCAGAAAAGACAAGACTGACGCGTTTACAACTATCTTCAGCCAGAAGTGCTGAGTGGATGATCCATATCGGCCCCCTCCTGAGGTCCCCACCATCACAGAAGTCAGTCTTCAGCCAATTTGATTCACTCCACGTGATATCAAGAAACGGCTGAGCGCACTGGATACAGCAAAGGCTATGGGCCCCGATAAGATCCCAAGCTGAAGATTTGTGCTCCAGAACTATCCGTGCCTCTAGTCAAGCTGTTCCAGTACAGCTACAACACTGGCATCTACCCGACAATGTGGAAAACTGCCCAGGTATGTCATGTCTACAAAAAGCAGGATAAACCCAATCCGGCCAATTACCGCCACATCAGTTTCAAACATCAGCAAAGTGATGGAAGGTATCGTCGACAGTGCTATCAAAAGGCACTTACTCACCAATAACCCAGCTCACCGCTGCTCAGTTTCGGTTCCGATAGAACCACTCGCCTCCAGATCTCATTACAGCCTTGGCCCAAACATGGACAAAAGAGCTGATTTCCAGAGGTGATCTCTGTTTTAAATGGGCTTATTCTAAGATCATGCCCTCTCGTTCTGGTCTCCCCTATCAGTGGAAACATCCTCTCTGCATCCACCTTGTCAAGCCCCTCATAATCTTATACGTTTCGATAAGATCACCTCTCATTCTTCTGAATTCCAATGAGTAGAGGCCCAACCTACTCAACCTTTCCTCATAAGTCAATCCCCTCATCTCCGGAATCAATCTAGTGAAACTTCTCTGAACTGCCTCTAAAGCCACTATACCCATCCTAAATATGGAAATCAAAACTGCACGCATTATTTCAGGTGTGGCCTCACCAATACCCTGTATAGCTGGAGCAAGACTTCCCTGCTTTTATACTCCATCCCCTTTGCAATAAAGGCCAATGATGCTTGCAGCACCCCACTAGTTACAGTCTGTCAACCCGAAAATGACTCGTTTACTCCTACTCTTTTTTCTGTCCGTTAACCAATCCCCATTCCATGCTAGTATATTACCCCCAATCCTATGAGCCCTAATTTTGTTTAGTAACTTCTTGTGTGGCATCTTATCGAATGCCTTCTGAAAATCCAAATGCACCACCGTCCACTGGTTCCTCCTTATCTATTCTGTAAGTTATAATCTCAAAAAACTCTAACAGATTCATCAAACATGATTTTCCTTTCATAAATCAGTGTTGCCTCTGCCAATCCTATTATTATTTTTTAATTGTTCTGTTACCACATCCTTAAAAATAGATCCTAGCATTTTCTCTACTACTGATGTCAGGCTAACTGGTCTGTCGTTGCCCTTTTTCTCTCTCCCTCCTTTCTAAAATAGCAGGATTACATTTGCTACCTTCCAATCCACAGGAACTGTTCTCAAATCTATGGAATTTTGGAAGATGACAACCAATGCATCCACTTTCTCTATAGCCACCTGTTTCAAAACCCACGCATGTAGGCCATCAGGTCCAGGGGATTTATCGGCTTTCAGTCCCATTAATTTCTTCAGTACTATTTTTTTACGAACCTGTAATACTAATTTCTTTCAGTTCCTCATTCTCCTTATTTCCAGGAGGTTTTTTGCATCTTCTTCCATGAAGACAAACACAAAGTATTTGTTTCGTTTCTCTGCCATTTCCTTATTCCCCATTATAATTTCTCCTGTCTCATCCTGTAAGGGACCCAACTTTACTTTTGCTAATCTTTTCCTTTTTACATACCTCTAGAAGCTTTTACAGTCTGTTTTTATGTCTCTCACTAGTTTACTCTCATTCTATTTTCCTTTCTTTATCAATTTCTTGGTCCTCCTTTGCTGAATTCTAAAATCCTCCCAATCCCCAGGCTTACAGCGCTTTCTGGCAACTTTATAAGTCTTTGATCTAATGCTATCTTTAACTTCTCTGGCCTTGCCAGCAATGCCCACATCCCGGAATGTATAAAATAAAAATTAGGAGCATAAAAATGTAGCGCACAATTTGGAAGTGGGATCCCGAGGGTTTCAAAGGGATAGAATGCCTTAAGGCACTCAAACACCAAAGCACTTATCCTGAACTGAAAGGTTACAATGCGCAGGCAAAGTAGGTGGGGTGATACAAACTTGGATCTGCTGTATACCTTCTCCCATCCAGTGGAGTCAGTTGCCCCAGTAAGCTGAGCTCCTTCGCTCCCTTTGTGGGATTTGACTCATACTGCCCTGTTTCTATATCTACAATAGCATAACCTACGATTCTAACAACAGTACCCCTCTCCCCATGACTAGAACCAAATATGTGTGTCTTTTACAGATGTATTCTCTCTGAAGGCACAGCAAGCAAATACTTGGCGAGAGTAGGAATGAAACAAATTATTAAGCTGCTTTATTTCACAGGGAGAACACATGCAGAGCAACTGCTAAGATCTGCCTCATTTAGTTTAACTTATCTTTATGGAATGAAGTAAAGATCACACCACACTTCCCCACATCAGTGGCTCATCTTAGTGCCCATGTATTTTATCCGAAGCAATTTTGGTGTTGCAATTAAACATGCACACTAAAAGCAGCATTTTATTTTATCCAGACCGCCAAAGGAAAGGGATAAAAGATGCTACAAAAACACATTCTAGGCACACAATGTCAAATCAGTTTTAAAACTGTTGACACACACTCTGAGATTAGCATCAGAATATTTCTTCCAACCATCAGAATACAATCCTTAATGCATTTGGTCTTCTGCTGTCTGTAGTTGATACTTAGTGCATGTAAAAACACAAGCCAAAAATGTTCAATTTGAAATTCCTCACGTGGTATTGGGCGTTTCTGACAAGACCGGCATTTATTGCCCAACCCCATTAGCACCGTCTGAGTAGCTTGCGAGGGCAGTTAAGATGGTGGAGGAACTCACATATGGGACTGGAGTCACAGAGGCCAGAGTGGGTAAGGACGGCAGGTTTCCTTCCCTAAAGGACATTAGTGAACCAGTTGGGGCATTACAACAATCCAACAGCGTCATGGTCACGTTCACTGAGACCAGCTTTTTATTTCCAGATTTGTTTTTTTTTTATTTTTTTTTAAAACTGAATTTAAATTCTCAAAATGCCATGGTAGGATTTGAACTTGTGTTCCTTGGATTATTAATCCTGGCCTCTAAATTACTCGTCCAATAACATAACCACTACACTACCACTTTTTTTATTTTTACCCAGTAAGTAATCGTAAGTTCTTCTTGGCTTTCGATCATCAAAACCATCTGCTTTCCTTCAGATCCTCATACTACTTCCAGGGGCCTTTATTGCAAGCGAGATGGAGTATAAAAGTTGGGAAGTCCTGCTACAACTGTACAGGGCGTTGGGGAGACCACACCTGGAGTACTGCGTACAGTTTTGGTCTCCTTATTTAAGGAGGGATATACTTGCATTGGAGGCAGTTCCGAGAAGGTTCTTGAGGTTGATTCCTGAGATGAAGGGGTTGTCGTATGAAGAAAGGTTGAGCAGGTTGGGCCTATACTCATTGGAGTTTAGAAGAATAAGAGGTGATCTTATTGAAACATGTAAGATTCTGAAGGGGGTTGACAGGGTAGATAGAGAGAGAATGTTTCCCCTCATAGGGGAATCTAGAACTAGGGGGCATGGTTACAGAATAAGGGGTCGCCCATTTAAAACGGAAATGAGAGGAATTTCTTCTCTCAGAGGGTCGTGAATCTGTGGAATTATCTACCCGAGAGCTGTGGCGGCTGGGTCATTTAATATATTTAAGGTGGAAGAGAGACAGATCTTTGAGTGAGTCAAAGGTTGTGGGGAGCAGGCAGGGAAGTGGAGTTGAGCCCATGATCAGTTCAGCCATCTTATTGAATGGCAGAGCAGGCTCGAGGGGCCAAATGGCCTACTCCTGCTCCTATTACTTATGTTCTTATGTTGAAGGTGACAAATAGTCCCTAGCTTCTGCCAAAGGTCCCCTGGCCCAGAAACAGAAAGATGCATGAAAACGATTTGTTCAATTTGCTCTCTGATTTCCCCTCCCCTGTCTGTGAGACAGCAAATAGCCTTTATTGTACTCTGCCAAAGCTGGGATTTGTAAGTCACCATGTGCGGAATTGTGAGCACGAATCTGTGACATATCCAACATGGCACAGCAAACTGACTTATCCACCAACACTTAACCGTTGTTGAACAGAATACCTTCAGTGTCCTATGAGATCTCTTCGACTTTATATCCCAGATATTGACTGTGTTATCAAGGCCTCCACTTACAATACACTTGGAAGTGGAATTCAGACTCACACATGTCTGTTTTTTCTGTGGAATAAAAGAAAAAGTAATCATAATTTTTTAATACAAAGAATTTCCCCAAACTTTATAGCCATGCTCCAACTTTACATAAGTTTTAGTTTTAAATAATAAAAAGTTACCTACCCCTTCGGCAAGATCTTTTATCGGAACTGGAGTAGATCTGCAGGACGACAGCACTATTTTATCCCCACTGCTAGATGAGCTCACCAAACACTGATGTGGAGGAATGAAGGTAAAATGATTGCTTTTAAGAAATTGAGCTATTTTGACTCATTACAAGAGTCAAATTATGCCTATTTGAAGAACAAAAAGCTTTGCAAAAAAGTACTTGGATGTGCATTTGAAGTGCCGTAATCTCCATAGACCAAGAGCTGGAAAATGAGATTAGGCTGGATAGCTTTGTTGGCCGGCATGTACATGATGGGCCAAAATGGCCTTCTCCTGTGTTGTAAATGCCTATGATTCTAAACAAAGCCATAACTTAGATATTCAGTGGGACTCAAAAACTGAACTCAAAAATTCTTGAAATTTTGCTTAAGGATTTATTAAAGTTCAAACTGGACTAAAAAATGTTCAATGATCAAACAATGATCTATTTTATCCATTATTACATTTCTGGTATATTTTAAATAAGTACATTTAAAGCAAGCTTGAACAAGTATGAGTTTTTTTTTTAATTTAGGAACAATTTGAACAGATTCCATGTTGATATACAAGGGAATTGATAGGCAATCATAGAAGTGTTGGCCTTTAATTAGAGCAAACTAGTGGTAGAGGCCACGAGAAAGCAACAGAGGAAATCCAGCTGGTAGGAGGAAGAGACTAGCAAAAAAATAAAATACAGAGACCATAGAGCGCGTGAAATTCCAGCAGAACAACTTGAAATCTGGGAATTGATTATCACGTAAATAAACATAAATAAAAATCATTTCTCACTGCCGACTTAAAAATGTTGTATTGCAAACCTCAGCAAAACCTTTCCTTTGCAGAAGCTCAATAAATTGGGGTCCTGTTAACATATTTTAAAATCAATTACCACAACATTCTAATAATGACAACTTATTACATTTGATTAGATTCACATAAATGCAGCAGATACTGGCAGCAAAGGATATTATCAACAGTCCAGCAAACAGAAGTTACTTCACAGGGCTGCTTGTGAGGGTTAAACTGTTCCACCACAGTCATGGAAAGCGAATCCCAGATTTTAATGTCATCCCCACACGAGGCTAATCTGATATTATCCTGCATGGTATATTCTGAAAAATATGAACATGGGATACATGTGAAATAGGATAACTAAAAGCTTTACTTTGGTGGCTAAGTATAGAGTCGTTTCTCAAACACTGAATGGATTCTGGGTCTGATTATAGAAAAAAGACAATGCACATACAGAACATAAACATGCACAATTTATACTAGTCAGCTTTTCAGGTCGCACACCACCCTGACTTGGAAATATATCGCCGTTTCTTCATCGTCACTGGGTCAAAATCCTGGAACTCTCTCCCGAACAGCACTGTGGGGAGCACCTTCACCACAGACTGCAACAGTTCAAGGCGGCGGCTCACCACCACCTTCTCAAGGGCAATTGGGGACGGGCAATAAATGTGGGCCTTGCCAGTGATGCCCACATCCCATGAACGAATACTAAAAAAAGGTATGCATGTATACTGCCTTTGACAGAGTACTAACAGATACAACAACTTGTATTTATATAGCACCCTTAAAACATCCCAATGCACTGTGCAGTGGTAGTAAGAGGAACAAACACTGAGCCCTGCGGAGAGAGTTTAGGATGGATGATTGAAAGCCATGGAATAAAAGATGGGTTTTAAGATGATCCATCAGTCCGATACCTCGATTCCAAACTGGAAGAACAAAATTTGTGCACCTGACTGCAAATCAAATACTTAGGCCCAAAAGGGAGGTCTTTGAAACCTAAATTATATAATACCCAGAGGCCCACTTCCAGTGTTAAAGTTTAAGACATTCATGCAAAGGCAGGGTAAGCCATTTGTAGTTGAAATAAAATAGAATTTACAGCAGTATTCGCCCATTTTAGCAAAAAGTAGACATGAATAAAAGGGGGTCAGTAGAAAAAGGCTTGCATTTCTATAGCACCTTTCACGATCTCAGGAAGTCCCAAAGTGTTTTATAGCCAATGGAAGTGCAGTTGCCGTTGTAATGTAGGAAACACAGCATCCAATTTGTACACAGCAAGCTCCCACAAACAGCAATGTGGTAATGACCAAATAATCTGTTTTAGCGATGTTGGTTGGGGGATAAATGTTCAAATCAGTGCCATAGGATCTTTCATGTCCACCTCAGTTTAACATCTCATCCGACTGGTATATCAGCCTGGAATACGTACTGGAGTGGGACTTGAATCCATAACCTTCTGATTCAAGAGACAAAAAAAAGTGCTTGAACTGATTAATCATTTGCATTTCGCACTGCTTTAAAGATTCCTATCCTTGTCGGAAGGCTTAACCAGCATGAACAAAAACGGAGAGAAAATGCCAATTTTTAGTTGTTAAGCCCCACTATTGTACGCAGGTTGAAATTAAAAAGTCTTTTATCCAGCTGAGAACTGGAATTAATGAGTCTAACAAGGTTCTCAAGTATCACAACAGCAACGACAGAGGTGAACCATATACAAGAGCTCTTTTGTCACAGGTAGAGGCAGACAGATTGCAGTAAAGCAGGGAGAGGAGAGTGGTCCAGGATCAGAAGTAGGCACATGTTCACAATGGGTACCACCAGGCAACCAGCTCACTGCAGAAGCAGCCATTTGTAAATGGAGAAGGAGCAGTATGCAGGAGCAGGCAGTGATTGAGACATGCTATCTGCTCTACAAAGACCTGCAGCAACAGTTAGCCACCTGCAATGCAGACATAGCACGAAAAGCCACCACTGTCCTTAACTTTAATGCCACAGGTCCTCCCCCAGCATCCACGAAGGACATGCACTATTGACACTTTGTTTTGCTCATCAGGAAATATTCAGACTGCAGGATACCAATGGTTTGGAGATCGGTCCAAAGAGAGTGATGTTGAAATTTGCAGATGTTACCAAAATAGGAGGTATAGTTAATTATTTGAAAGACCAAAGGAAGCTGTAAAAGGATATTGGTAAGATGGAGGAATGGAATTCAATGTAAGTGTGAGGTCACGGTAAAAAACAGCAGTAATTATATTCTAAATGTAAGTTGGCTCGATGGTGTGGAAGAGCAGTGGGATTTGGGGACACAGGTTCACAGGGCAGCAAAGATCGCGCCTCATTCATAAGATTCAAAAGAGCTAATAGAATCCTAGGTTTTATTACAAGAGGGAAAGAAGATGTAAGCCAAGAGGCACCGATGAGCCTATAAAACCTAAACATGAGTTCAGTTAGAATATAGTGTGCAGTATTAAGCTCCACACTGTAGGAAGAATATTTAGGCTTTAGAGAAGGTGCAGCACAGACTCACTAGGATGCGGCCTGATATGAGGAAATACAAATACAAAGAAAAACTTCAAATATTGGGGCTTTTTTTCATTAGAACACAGATAACGGAGTGAGAGGTTAGGATGGGATCGAGCAGAGAAAAGCAGACTTTCCAGTAATTGAGGGGTCAAAGATGAGAGGTCATGCATACAAGATTAAATGCAAGAGATTTAAAAGATATAGCACCTTTCACGACCACCAGACGTCTCAAAGCGCTTTTAGAACAGAGGGCAGGAGAAACTTTCTAAGAGAGTTGTGAGATTGTGGCATTCACTTCCAGGATTAGTGGCCAAGGCAGAAACTGTGTCAACATTGAAGATTAGATTGGAGAGGTGGATTAAAAGGAAATGGGGGTGAAGGAAATGGGGGTGAAGGAAACGGGAACAGGGTGGGTTAACGTGATTAAGACAATTTGCTTGCGCGGAAGGTAAATTCTGCCACGAGCCAGCTGGGTCGAGTGGCCTATTTCGCATTGTGCAGTCCACATATTTCTATTTAAATACCATGGGCCCAAGTTTCGGGTGGAGTTGCTCCTAGTTTTTTGGAGCAACTAGTTTAGTTTGGAGAATGTTAGAAATTGCAATTCTCGGATATTAGTTTGCTCCAGTTCTAAAGTACATTTTATTCAATGTAAAGCAACAGCTTTTCACATGTTTATGCCTTTTGGAGGTGGGTTCGGTTATTACGCACTATAAACACCTTGATAATGAAATCACATTCTCAGCAAGCCACATTTCAAAACAAACGACCATAACCAGTCACAAACAACGTGCGTGATGGGAAAGCAATATCGCTTCTTGTCCTCTCTGCAGTCTTCCAACACAACTGACTACACCATCCTCCTCCAATGCCTCTCCTGTACTGCCCTGCCCAGTGAGCCTGCCCTAGCTTGATTCTGCTCTTACCTGACAGATCACAGCCTGAAAATCTCTACCTTGCACCATTACCTCAGGAGTCCCTCAAGGATCTTCCTTTGAGCTCCCCTCCTTTTCCTCATCTATGTCTGTTTATAGCTAGACGGGATTGGACAGGTTCGATGCAGGAAGAATGTTCCTGATGTTGGGGAAGTCCAGAACCAGGGGTCACAGTCTAAGGATAAGGGGTAAGCCATTTAGGACTGAGATGAGGAGAAACTTCTTCACTCAGAGTTGTGAACCTGTGGAATTCTTTACTACAGAAAGTTGTTGATGCCAGTTCATTGGATATATTCAAAAGGGAGTTAGATGTTGCCCTTACGGCTAAAGGGATATGGAGAGAAAGCAGGAATGGGATACTGAAGTTGCATGATCAGCCATGATCATATTGAACGGTGGTGCAGGCTCGAAGGGCCTCCTCCTGCACCTATTTTCTATGTTTCTATGTAGACAAATCAATAAAAGCAGTAACATAGGTTAATAAAGCCAAAAAAAAAAATCGCACTGGGATTCATTTCCAGAGCCACGGTGGTGGAGGGAGTGACTGTTGAAGGTGGTGGATGGGGTGCCAATCATGTGGGTTGCTTTGTCCTGGATGGTGTGGAGCGTGTCCAGTGTAGTTGGAGCTGTACTCATCCAGACAAGTGGAGAATATTGCATCACACTCCTGACTTGTACCTTGTAGATGGTGGAAAGGCTTTGGGGAGTCAGGAGGTGAGACACTTGCTGCAGAATACCCAGCCTCTGACCTGCTCTAGTAGCCACAGTATTTATGTGGCTGGTCCAGTTAAGTTTCTGGTCAATGGTGACTCGCCCAGGATGTTGATGGTAGGAGATTCGGCGATGGGTAATGCCGTTGAATGTCAAGGGGCGGTGGTTAGACTCTCGCTTGTTGGAGATGGTCAATGCCTGGCACATGTGTGGCGCAAATGTTACTTGCCACTTAGCCCAAGCCTGAATGTTGTCCAGGTCTTGCTATATGCGGGCACGGACTGCTTCATTCTCTGAAGAGTTGCGAACGGCACTGAACGCTGTGCAGTGTGTAGTCATCAGCAAACATCCCCACTTCTGACCTTATGATGGAGGGAATGTCATTGATGAAGCAGCTGAAGATGGTTGGGTCTAGGACACTACCCCAAGGAACTCCTGCAGCGATGTCCTGACCCTGAGTTGAGCTTGAGGTATCCTCACCATCACAAAAAATCTCCCACTTGCACCTAACATTGCTCAACTCCATCGTTAGCTCAACTAACTAGCTGTTTGCCATCACTTTCATACCCAATTACTTTAATGCTCTCATGATAAATTTTCCATTCTTCACATATTTGAACTTATTCAAAACTCTGCTACCCAAATCCTATTTTGCTCCAAGTCACACTCGCTCAGCACACCCATACACCGCTGCCAGCTGCACTATCATCACCTCGATCATATTCATTCTCTGCACAATGACCCCCCCACAAAAAAAAACACCCTTCCGATTCTCAATCCCCCTCACCTTCTTTCAGACCCTCCTTAAAACTCACTTCTTTGACCATGGTTCTGGTCATCCTAACCTCTCCAGTGGCTCAGCTGGTAGCACTCTCGCCTTTGCGTCAGAAGATTGTGGGTTCAAGTCTCACTGCAGAATCTAGGCTAACACTCCAGTGCAGTGTTGAGGGAGTGCCGCACTGTCTTGCGGATGCCCGTCTGCTCTCTCTGGTCGACGTAAAAGATCCACTAGAGAGGGACTACTTTGAAGAGCAGGGTCGTTATCTCCGATGTCCTGGCCAATATTTATCCCTCAACCAGCATCACAGATTATCTGGTCATCACATTGCAGTTTGTGGGAGCTTGCTGTGCCGCGTTTCCCACGTTACAACAGTGACGACACTTCAAAAGTACGTCATTGGCTGTAAAGCGCTTTGAGACGTCCGGTGGCTGTGGAAGGCGCTATATAAATGCAGATCTTTCTAATTAAACAAGCATTCCATATTCAGAAGTTAAATGTTAGTGTAAAAACAAAGCCTGCTCCTATCAAAGTCAGCCAAAGTTAGGGAAAGGCTGCGGCTCCCGCCCAGCCCCGGGGTGTATTGCCAGACATGAGTTGCCCCCTTACCGGCGGGTGTCTGGGATCGGGCCCTCAGATCTCCAGGGTACAGTTCAATGTGAAGCCGGGCAGGACACAGGCCTCAATACAGGCGGGGGCTCGAGTGCAGGAGGCGCCGGCTGGGGGTCCCGGCTCAGCACGGACGCTCTGCCCGCCGATAAATCTCGGGCCCTCAGCCGCGGCCTATTTTTCCCCGCTTCCCTCACTGATAGGCGGCCGCCCGCTGGGCCCGAACACTCGCAGCGCTCGGCAACCCCTTCCCGCCCCGAGCTCACCCCGGCAAACCCTGCCCTCTCCGGCAAACCCCGCCCCCTCCCTGAGCTCACCCCGGCAAACCCCGCCTCCTCCGGCAAACCCCGCCCCCTCCCTGAGCTCACCCCGGCAAACCCCGCCCCCTGCCCGCGCACCAACCCCGCCCCCTCCGAAAACCCCGCCCCCTGCCTGCACACCAACCCTGCTCCAGCTCCGCCCCTTCCCCCACGCGCCCCTTCCAGCAAACCCCGCCCATGAATGCGCACGGCAGTCGATGCCCGCTCGAGCCATCCAGAGTTGAGGTAGCGAAGTGTCAGACATTGCGTGTAAAATGTAAACGTCCTAATCGGCGGTAGCGGATTTACTCCTGGAACCGAAAAGAAAGGCCTAGCAGTTGGAGGTGTGGTTTGGGTTAAGGCCCGGTTTGGGTTAAGTAAAATGGCGGCCGCCTCCCAGCTGCCGGGCCCGCGGCGGCCGCCAGGTACAGTGGGTGAGCTCTGGCTGGGGATGTGTGGGTGGTGCAGGGGGTGAGGTCAGCGACCGTGCACTCACCGGCCTGCTCACCCGACCAGACATATCTAACAGGATCACCAGCAGTGGTTTACAGCTGACCTCCAGTTTGACTGGCTCTGCAACTGCAGCAGCTTTATTAACTTACTGCAAGGCGCTGAGGTGACGAGCAGTGTTGGTGCAAGCGGAGAATGCTTGGATTGTGATTTAAAGGCTGCCGCTCACTCCCTGTCATGGGGGCTCTACTGGCAGTGCCCCTGGCGCTCGAATACCTGCGGGAGAGCGAGCGGAGGCAGCGAAGGAGAGGAGAAGGTGCGCGCAGAGGGAGGAGGAGGAGGAGGCGGCGGCAGCATCGGAGGGCTCTCAACAGGAGGCCGTATCTACCGAGGGTGTTCCGGGAGCACTTCTCTTATATCCACCTAAGCGAGGAGCAGTGTACTCGGAGGCTCCGCTTCACCAAGGAGGTGGTCACAGAACTCTGCCACCTCCTGCAACCAGAACTGCAGCCTCAGAGCAGGGCGACCACAGCTCTCCCAGTGGCCCTCAAGGTCACCGTAGCCCTCCATTTCTTCGCCAGCGGATCATTCCAGTCTGCAGGAGGCAATATAGCTAACGTCTCTCAGTTTGCCGTCTATTGCTGCATCCGGGAGGTCACAGATGCTCTCTACGCCAGGAGAAAGGACTATGTTTTCTTTTGTCTGAGCAGAGAGAAACAGGAGGAGCGCGCACGTGGCTTTGCTAGGATAGCGGGCTTCCCCATGGTGCAGGGCGCCATCGACTGCACCCACGTGGCTTTGCGGGCACCGCATAACAATCCTGAGATCTTCAGTAACCGCAAAGGCTACCACTCGCTGAATGTGCAGTTATTGTGTGACCACACCCAACGCATCCTGATGGTCAATGCCCGTTATCCTGGCAGCAGTCATGATGCCTTCATCCTGCGTCAGTCTAGTGTGCCAGCAATCTTCCAGCCACCACATCAAACCCAAGGGTGGCTGCTCGGAGACCAGGGCTATCCGCTCTGCACCTGGCTCATGACTCCCCTCCGCAACCCCACCACACCTGCCCAGCTCTCGTACAATGAGAGCCATGCTGCCACCAGGAACGTTATCAAGCAGACCATCGGGCTGCTGAAGCAACGGTTCCGCTGCCTTGACCGCTCGGGAGGAGCCCTCCAGTACACACCCGAACGGGTGTCCCATTTTGTGGTGGTCTGCTGCATGCTTCACAACTTGGCCATCATGAGGGCACAGCCCTTGCCAGCAAGGATTGTGGAACCATCTCAGGAAGAGGATGAGGGAGAGGAAGAGATGGAAATGGACGAGGAGCAAGAGGAGGAGGAAGAAGGGAGGAGGCAACCAGAAAATCTCCCTTCTGGACAGGTTATCCGTGAACGCCTCATCAACTCCAAATCAAGTGAATGAAATCTTAGATCCCCGTTGCTCAGCATATCTCCATCATACCATCCCTCTGTCATGGAATATCACAGCGTCCTCTTGGGCACAAAGCTGAAATCCGAGCCATCACAGAGCAAACATTCCAAACAAAATTAATAAATTTATAAGTATTCAATTAACATTACAATATGAACTAATCACCCATGTGCAATCCCTTTGTGTATGTGTCCTTTCCTACTCTAAGTGTGCCTACAAAGTGCTACCCCAGTGGTGGAAGGCTGCTGAGTTTCCGTGGGGGAGACTACCTTGCAGGATGACCTCGACCAGCACAACCTGGGCATGAGTGATCGCAGACTGAGCTAGCTGGCAGACAGGCAATGGCAATGGTGGAGCAGTAGTGGTGGGACGAGGAATGCTGTCATCCTGAGAGAGGACAGCAGGTTTCTGCCTCACAGACCCACTGCCACTACCCCGGAGTGCCACCTCAGCATTCCTAGCAATTTGTTGGATGACGGACCATATCCAATTTCTCGGCCAAAATCTTCCCAACTTCAGGACGTCCCAATGCACTTTACAGCCAATGAAGTACTTTTAAAGTGTAGTCACTGTTGTAATATAAGAATCACAGCAGCCAATTTGTACGCAGCAAGCTCCCACATAATGTGACAATCAGACAACCTGTCCGTGATGTTGATTGAAGGATAAATACTGGCCAGGAAGCTAGGGAGAACTCCCTACTTTTGAATACTTCTGTGGGATCTTTTACATCCACCTGGGAGGGCAAACAGGGCCTCGGTTTAATGTCTCATCCATTTGGTCAGTGCTTTAAAGCTGTTCACCCAATCTTTTTAACGTTCAGTAAGGAAGGTGCATCATAATTATTAATGTAGAACTATCGTTCAAATGGGTCCATTAGTCGTTAGATTGTCTCAGAAAGCTCATTGAGCTTGATGAGTTGAGTGGCCTTTTCATTGTTAGCAATGTCATGGTGTGCTAACGACACACCCCATTATTTTAAGTGCATTTTACACAGCAAGTTCAGGGGATTAAGGGATATGCCATGAGTTAACACGTGGCTGGAGAAATGGTGCAGGAGGGAGGGTTTCAGATTCCTGGGGCATTGGGATCAGTTCTGGGGCAGGAGGGTCGTGTACAACATGGATGGGTTGCACCTCAATAAAGCTGGGACCAATATCCTCGCAGGGAGGTTAATGCTGTGGGATAGAGTTTAAACTCATTTTCCGGGGGGAGGGCTGTAGGGACGAGGATTCATACCAACTGGGTTCCCCGCTATTTCTGCGCAGTTTGTACCAGCACCCGCTGAGTTATATGTTAACGTTTTCCTCTGAGCATAGGTTGTAAATTGGGTAGGGGGATTTTCAAGTCTGTCGCGTTTATTTCCAACACCAGATCTCTGTTCACTTTGAAGGTAACGCCTGATTTCTGATTGGTCTCTGTGAGGACAAGGCACATCCAGCAGTTTATCTGGAATGTGTAATTAAATCCTGTCTAAGTAATCAATTACTTTGCAAGGTGTAATTCGAGCCATTCTGACTGCAAGGCTCGAGGTACAACCGAGCTTACATACAACAGGCAGGGCTCACCCTCGCGGGTTAAGACCTGCTCCCTGCAACTAGTTCCTAACCTTCCTCACACCCCCGAGTTTCTGACCTTTCCCCTCCCCAGTAGGTTCCTGACCTCCACTGCCCATTTTAAAAGAATCTAAGGAAGAGATAGCAGAGGCATTACTAATAATTTGTTTAATAATTTGTTCGAAAAACGTGTACTGCCAGAGGACTGGCGGATAGTTAAAGTAATACCTATATTTAAGAAAGGGGATAGATAGAATATGTCCAGGGAATTATTTATCAGTCAGTTTAACATCAGTGGTAGGAAAACTAATGGAATCCTACCAAAGGAGAAAATAGAAGAACATCTAGAAACCAAAACTATAATAATGAATAGAAAGGGAAAGTCTTGCTTGACCAACCTCATTGAATTTTTTGAAGAGGTAACAGAGTAGACAAAGGTAATGTAGACTCAATTTATCTAGATTTTCAAAAGGCCTTCGATAAGGTACCACATAATAGAGTAATGAATAAGGTCAGAGAATGCAGAATCAGGACAAGTAGCAGATTGGATAGCTAAGCTGGCTTCAAGAAAGAAAGCAGAGAGTAGGGGTAAATCACAAAGTTGTGACACAGGTTAGCGAGGCCACAAAAAGCAAACCAAGCACTCGAGGTATAGAATTGAAAAGTAGGAAAGTTATGTTAAACCTGTATCGAACCTTGGTTGGACTGCACTTGGAGCACTGCGTACAGTTCTGGTCACCATATAAAAAGGATAGAGAGGCACTGGAGCGGGTACAGAGTAGATTTACAAGGATGACACCAGAAATGTGAGGGTATACATATAGGGAAAGGATGAACAGGCTGGGTTTCTTTTCTCTTGAAAAAAGAAGGCTGAGGGGTGTTTAAAATTATGAAAGGTTTTGAAAGAGTGGATAGAAGAAACTCCTTTGCCCCGAGAGTGATGACAATGTGGAACTCACTACCACAGGGAGTGATTGAAGCAAATTTAAGGGGAGTCTAGACAAGCATATGAACGAGAAGGGAATCGAGGAATATACTAATAGATTTAGATGAGAAAAGATGGGAGGAGTCTCGAGTGGAGCATAAACGGCGGCATGGACTGGTTGGGCTGAATGGCCTGTTTCTGTGCTGTATTTCCTGTGTAATCCTATATAAATACCTGACCACCTTCTGCCCCCCCCCCCCCATGTTTCCATGTTTCTGATATCCTTCCCACCCACCCACCCCTTCCCCCCCCCCCCCTGCCCAAGTGCTGACCCCCGCCCCCCCATCCAAATTCCTGAACTCCCCTTGCCCAAGTTCTTATGGGGCATTGAGTGTGGGCCACGGATGTTAACAGGTTTATTGGGTGTGGAGTAAATAGTGACAGTGTCATGACTTAGAAATTTTGTCCAGTCCAATAATGTCACTTGCCACACACGCACCGAGCTTTCCAAGAAATCAACCAGGTCCAGAGGGAGGAGAGGCTGAACGTTATACAGGTATAAATGTGGTGTGGTTGGAAGAACGTGACCTTTTTTTCCATTTGGATCATGTTTTCGCTCTCACCTCAAACCGCCCCCCGACCCTTGAGACCTGGATCATGTTCTTGCCCCCATTCCAAGTATGCTCGCCGTGCTCTTTACATCCCCCACCCTGAGTTCCTGATATACGATCCTCTCTCTACCTCCGATTCCGCCGCCTCCCTCCCACCCGCTCGCCCCCTCCCCCCATCCTGGAGTTCAGCCTCAATGTGCGCAGATGCAGGCGTCGTCCGCATACTGCAGCTCAATGACAGAGGTTGGTGTGATCTTGGACCTGGCCTGGAGGCGGTGTAGGTTAAACGGCTTCCCACTGGTTCTGTAGTTTAGTTCCACTCCAGCGGGGAGATTGCTGTGTGAAGTGGAGCATGGCGGCGAGGAAGATTGAGAAGAGGGTTGGAGCGATGACACATCCGTGTTTGACCCCGGTCCGGACATGAATTGGGTCTGTAATGGATCCGTTGGTAAGGATTGCGGCCTGCAAGTCATCGTGAAGTAGGCGAAGGATGTTGACAAACTTTTGGGGGCATCCAAAATGGAGGAGGACACTCCATAAACCCTCATGTTGACACCGTCAAAGACCTTTGTAAGATCGAAGAATGCCATGTATAAGGGCTGGCGCTACTCCCTGCATTTTTCCTGCAGCTGTCACGCTGCAAAGATCATGTCCATTGTGCCCCGTAGGGGACGAAATCCGCACTGTGATTCCGGGAGGAGCTCCTCGAATCACAGTGAAAAGACGGTTGAGGAGAACTCTAGCGACAACCTTCCAAGTGGCTGATAGCAGGGAGATTCTCCTGCAGTTGCTACAATCGGACTTGTCCCTTTTTAAAAAAAATGGTCACAATCACTGCATCTCTGAGATCTCCGGCATGCTCTCCTCCCTCCAGATGAGAGAGATGAGGTCATGTATCCGCGCCAACAGCGCCTATCCACCATACTTTAGCGCCTCAGCGGGGATTGCATCTGCACCCGTTACCTCGTGCAACGTTGGAGTTTCACTATGTTGGTGGCAGGTCGCATGCAGCGGGATGGGAGTCAAGAGCACTCAAGTCAAAGGCAGAGTCTCGATTGAGGAGACCAGGAGTGGAGTGGGGCCTTGGGAGTTTGGATTGTAGGTGGCCTTGACTGCAGTGAAGAATCTCTGCGTATCGTGGCTATTGGCCAGTTGTTGCATTTCCTGTGCTTTCTCCATCCACCACCTGTTCTTTAGGTCCTGGGTTTTTTGTTGGACCTCAGCCTTGGGCCGTCTAGAATGTTTTGCAGCTCCCGAGTTGGGTTGTTGCTTGAGGCTCAGAATTGCTTTGCACTTGCGATCTATTAGTTCTTTGATCTCCTGATCATTTTCAGCAAACCAGTCCTGATGTTTTCTGGTTAAGTGACCAAGTGTCTCTTCACAGGCACTGGTTATAGAGGCCTGAAGGGTAAACCAAGCGCTGTGGACATTCAGCATTTCCGGGTCATCAAGGCACGTCAGATTGGCTGTGAGGTGCTGGTTGTATAGGGCTCTCTTAGCTGGGGGTCTCAGTGCCCCAGCATTAACTTTTTTGTGGCACTGCTTCTGCTGTCCCCTCTGCTTTGGGGCTATGTTAATGTTGCTGATGGATTGGATTAGACAGTGGTCCGTCCAGCAGTCGTCAGCTCCTGTCATGGCACGGATGATGCACACATCCTTACGATCCCTGGCTCGGATGATGGAGTGTTGCCATGATGCCTTGTATTTGTCCCTCTGGCGGAACAGGATGTTGATGAGTTGCTCATGTTCTAGACATTTTGTCAGGAGTAGGATACCGCTGGAGTTGGCTTTCCCTACCCCCTCTCTGCCAATCGCTCCTCCCCAAAGGACTGTGTCTTTGCCGACCCTGGCATTAAAGTCACCCAGGAGGATCAATTTGTCGCCCGTGGGGATGCGGGACAAGGATGTCTCGAGGTTGGAATAAAAACCCTCTTTAGCCTCATCCGTTGCATCGAGTGTAGAGGCATACGCACTGATGACTGGCGCATTAGTTCCGGGATAGGGTAAGACGAAGAGTTTTGAGGCGTTCGTTAACCCCACTGGGGGAGTCTTTGAGGCGATCAACCAGATCATTCTTGACGACAAAGCCGACTCCATGAAGGCAGCATTTTGCCTCTGGTTTCCCTTTCCAGAACAAGGTATAACCTCCACATGTTCCTTCAACTGGCCTTCCCCTGCCCGCTGGGTCTCGCTTAAGACGGTGATGTCAATGTCAAAGCGTCTGAGTTCCCGGGCAACTATGGTGGTGTGGCGTTCCGGCCTGTTGCTATTGGAATTGTCCATGAGGGTTCTAATGTTCCAAGTCCTGAACTTCATACTGATGAAGTGGAAGATGCCTGTGCGTGAGTTCTTTTAATGTGGGGTGGCCGCTGCACACCGGCAACCATACAGGCTTGACAGAGCTAGATCTTGGTCCAGTGGGAAGGGACTCCAAGACAACTGGAGACCAGGCACAGCTGTATAAGCCTACTTGCCTACGGCGAAGTGTTGGCCACAAGCTCGGCGTCAAGTAGCGCCATTGTTGGGAGATGGCCCAAGACTTGGTTGGGGGGCAGGCATTAGGAAGGTCACTTCCAAAGTTATTTTAAGAGTTAAAAGTTGATAAAAATTCCCAATTTGTTTAAAAAGTTTCTAAGAGTTGTTAAAAAGTCTAAGATGTAGATCAATAATAGGTTATAAAAGTTTCCCCAATTGTTTAAAAGTTTAAGATTAAGAGTCCGAGGAATGTTTTAAAAAGTTTTTCCAAAGTTATTAAAGGTATCTCCAAGATTTCCAAGTTGTTTAAAAGTTTTTCCAAATTGTTTAAAAAGTTACTCAGGTTGATTAAAAGCTTAAAGAAAAAAAAATAGATTAAAAGTGTGAGGTGTAAGTCAGGTTACTCCCCTGGCACTGCACCATTGGGTGTAAGTCCGGTTACTCCCCTGGCACTGCTCCATGCGTGTAAGTCAGCTTACACCACTGGCATTGCTCCATGGGTGCCGCCAACCCTCTTGTCCTGGACCTGTCCCGGAGGCCCTTTGGCCGGTTAAACGCCGGCCGCGGTAACTCTTTCAGCCAGCTCGGAGCCGGCCTCAACAGCGATCCCGGAGTCCCAGCGGCCCAATCCTCGTGTTATTTCCGCACCGGCTCGCACCTATCCCAGGCCGAAAGAACCCTGCATCAACCTCAGGGCTTTGCCGACTCCCCAGGGCAATACAGGAGACCACATCCTTACCCTACAACAGACCCAGAAATATTAATGTACTTATATATATTGGTAGTGTGCGTGGAATGTGGTGCTTAGAAATAAAGTGAGTCTGTGTTTTAGCAGCTCACTCTCATACTGGAAGGATATCGTGTGGAAAGAGCTGAGCTCTCATACTGGTTTTGTGATGCATGAAAAGGCCTGTGCACTCATACTGGTTGTGGATGTGATGAGGTTTCAATAAAGTTTTGATCCTGCATTGCTACAATTGAGAGTGCGTGTAATCTGCCGTTTAAAGTAACAAGACAAAAAATAATTAAGAAATCAGTTCAACATCTTGGTGACCCCGAATGATATTTTTTTCAAATTTTAAGTCCGAGTTGGCCCAACATGATTTTTTTCAAATTTCGTTAAAATTGGAGTTGGTTCAAGGAAGTGTTTTCCACGCATCAGTTCAAGGCATGAATATTCTATTAGTTATAGTGACTTAAAGGGATCTCCAGTTAGCAACGGGAGGTTCGGGGAATATTCTGGACAAGATCCGGACATTTCTTATTTAATGGATTGAGTCTAAAGGGGGCCCTAAGGGATAGGGCAGGAAACAATGACAGCAGGATGGAAAGAGACACGGCAGTCCTTAGTGGAGAGTGTTCATTTAAAAAAGATTAAGGTCTTAGAGGTAAAAAGTGATAAAAAAAGAGAAAGGCTTTAGTGTGTGTCTAATGCTGGGGATTCAGAAGTTAGAAGAGGCTGAGGCTCGAGATAGGGAAGTCTCTGAACTTATAGAACAGTTAGCAGCAGCCAGGAAAGAGGTAGAAAACTGGCGATTCCAGTTGCTTGGAGCAGCCAGGACTGTCCTGATGCTGGATCAGCATCTTGCAGACGAAGGAAATAGGAATCGAGAACGAGAGGAAGGAATATCTAAGCTTGTGCAGCAGAAACACATTGATGACACCTGGTGGTGTTCAGAGGCTTTAGCAGGTCCAAGAGTTGAAAGGGGGATTGAGGGACAGCAAGCATTGCCCCCATTCTCTTCCGCACCCCCTCTGCCTGCTCCAACTTCGGAGCCCCAAACCAGTGTTGTTCGGGTGGCGACATTGGGTATGGAGGCGGAGCAGTTAGATGCCTCTTCGATCCTTGGGCACTTGTCACCCCGCAACAATTATACCCGACCTACTGGTAATGCGGAGAGTGGGGAAGGACATTCGGGCAGACAAGTTCAGATCATGATCATGAATCTTCCACTCCGCATGGACGTCGTGAAGGGAACACTACCTTTAGTGATTTTGGGGATTCCCAGTTTGAGTGAATTGGGGTAAAGTTACAAGATATAAGAGCTTTGAAGTGGGACCTGCATCGATTCAGGGACTTAATACGTTTTCCTAATAGTAGTGGCAGTCGGGAGACATAGCAGAGAAACAGGGTTCATATGATTCTAAGACCTTTAGGGAATCATCGGGGAAAGGTGCTAGGTTTTGAAGCAAACCCCAGGTCCCTGCTCCGTAGAATAATAGTTGCGTTCTTTGGTGCTCACTCGGCCACAATTGATAAAGTGTCTTGTATTGTTACCGGGAAAGGACCTGGGGCAATGTAGGATTTGGATCACAGGTCACACACACATTACCCGAAGGGTTTTATGAGTCATGAGGCATTTTATTAAGGAGCAGTAGTTCAAATATGGTCAAATACAACACACAATCAGGATAGACATACGACCGTGACAAGCAGCTGGTATTGGTCCTGATCGGACAGACAGCTGATGTGTCCGAACAGCTCTTTGCGCCGTATGTGCTTTTAGATATCTCTCTTGTTCTGAGGTGGAAGATGGACAGGACTATCAAACTTGTAAGAGCTTTTCCCAAACCAAGGTGCTATTGGTATGTCGAGTTTTTTAATCTCAACTCTCAGATGAAAACCCTCTTCCGTCCCATGAAATCATACTTTTGCTTATCTCTTGTTTGGACCTCTGGTTACCTTCTCTTGCACAGTTTGTTTGTTTATCAAGGCTCCTTGCTCGACCTCTTGCGTTTTTGCGTTATGTCTTTGTAACTCAGCTCTCTACAACTCCTTACCTGACATGTCTGGAATTCTTCTGTGTCAGCAACTTAAGCAAACAGCTGAGCTAGGAACCCACATAAAACCTATTTATTTACAATTTATACCAATCCACGATTTCTTACAGAAGCAGGGTCCAGTATATGTGTAAAAGCTTGGCAACAAATTGTATTGACATCAGTTACTGGGATGATAGATCATTTTGACTCTTCTACTCCCCTCAGTAATGCTGGAGGTAGATGCCTGGGGTGGGGATGAGAGTTTTGATAAGTGGATGGTGAAGGTGGAAGGTCTGTATCGGAGAGCTGCAGGTATCCCAGTCATGGGGTGTGGTCAGTGCTTCGATGCTGGGAATATTGGCCTGATCGAGGATGCTAATGTTGGTGCATCTGTCCTCCCAGGGGATTTGCAGGATCTTGCGGAGACATCGTTGGTGGTATTTCTCCAGCGATTTGAGGTGTCTGCTGTACATGGTCCATGTCTCTGAACCATACAGGAGGGCTGGTATCACTACAGCCCTGTAGACTATGAGCTTTGTGGCAGATTTGAGGTCCTGGTCTTCGAACACTCTTCCTCAGGTGGCCGAAGGATGCGCTGGTGCGTTGGAGGCGGTGTTGAATCTCGTCGTCTATGTCTGTCTTTGCTGATAATAGGCTCCCCAAGTTATGGCAAGTGGTCCATGTTGTCCAGGGCCGCGCCGTGGATCTTAATGACTGGGGGGCAGTGCTGTGTGGCGGGGACAGATTTGTCTTATAGATGTTTAGTGTCGGGCCCATGCTTTCATACGCCTCAGGCGAGGGACTGACTGCCTATGATGATGAGTCAGAATGCGACGGAGATTATAGCGATGGAAGGCAGAAGGGCCAGAGTGGATAAATCCCAGGAGGGGGTTGCATGAGGGGAGCGGGACCCGGCTGAACCTGCGTCCTGACCCATCAGAGGACAGAGATAGATTGGATAAAGAATTAGAGAAGTTCAAAGAAAAGTTGAATCAGGAAAAAGAAGCAAGCATCATAGATCGGAGTGAGACCTTGATCCAATTGGTGAGGCCGGGGGAGATTCTGCAAGTAAGATGGAATTGCAATCAGGAGGATGCGCACGTTGCTTTCTTGGGACCCTTACTGCAGGATAGGGTGGCCTTCCCCTTATCGAGGTATGTGTGGAAGGACAGCGAGAAATATCTTTGATTGACACAGGCTCTGTCGGATGAATGGAGTTTGAGGTGGTCCTGGACAGTACCCCATCACCCCAGAAACACAAGGAGCAATTATAGAGAAACTGATGCAGAAACAGTTAGAGATTAAAGCAATGGGAGAAGCTTGCTCAGAAGCACTTAAAATTTCTGTGGGAATGGGCTGTCTCAGACCTGATAGGATGTTTAATGAAAAGCTAAAATGTGGGAATTGTAAACGTGGTCTAAAGAAGGGGGTGGATAATTATTTGGGTTGGAGGGAAACTTAACAAGTTTTGATGAGCTGTTGAGGGCCGCACACCAATGTTCCCCCTGAAGTGTCTGGCTGCACAGTCGAGCAACAGTCGCATAGTCCCGGGCAGGCCACTCCCCAGTTCCTGCCGCTGGAAGAGATAATGCGTATGCACTGCTCCATAGTGGCTGGCCACGCAGCAAATTTCAAGGGACCATGTTCAAAAAAAAAATAGGAACAATGCATATATACAAACATAATTCAGATAGTAGTCAGATGCGATCTTAAATACACAACATGTATTCGATACTGCTTCAAAATGAATCAAAAGATAAAAGTTGAAAGTGTGGTGGTATCTTCTGGTCTCTAAATCAATGCTGTGAAATAGAACTGTACCCTTTTTAGAGCCTGTGTCATCATTTTCCCACCTCAGTTGTCCTTATGCCCCTCTGCAAAGATAACTCGTGCTGTCCCAATTGGTGCCAGATGAGAACTCCCCTGCCATCGTACTCTGGATACCGGGAGGGAAAGATGCAGCACCGGTCACTTTCTTCAATTAAAAGAGTTGTGGAGATGAGCAGCCATGACGCCACTCTAAAATGGATAGGGCATATTCGAGTGTGCAGTGCATTTTGGGTACGGATGTCCACCATTGGTGCCCAAAATCACGGAACGAATCCTTTTAAGATTGGGCCAGGGAGAATCGCTTTTGCGAATTATTAATTTGAATGAAGTATTACTATGGTTTTTCCTTGACTGGAGTTCGGGTCTGTCTCTGACCCATGAGAAGTGAAAGTGAATAAACTAAAGTTCAACTCGAGCTCCGGCTCACGTTCTATTTCTGTCCCATCCAAATAGAATGATTTAGTGGGCCAGATATGGCCTGCGGGGCTGTATTTTGCCCATCATAGGTCTGGAGATGTGGAATGAGACTTTGAACGTGGCAAATGTTGGGATTCTCAACTGAACCTTCAGCGTTCCCTTCAACCTATAATGTTGTTACACACCTCCCATATACCAGAGGGAGCTGTTAACAACTGTGCAGGAGGGAACAGACTTGGTTGAGGACACAGACTGAGAGTTTAAATTTTGAATCAGTACAGAATGGGATTCAATAGAAAATAATCAGAAATTGAAAATTGGTTTAAGTGAAAAAGGAAAAATAGTTATGATGGAATAAAGGAGAAAAGGGAAGCTCATGTCTCTACTCTTCTACAGAAGTTTTTTTTTCTGTTTTCAGTGTGAATAAGTCTTTTTACAAAGCATCTGAATGCTGTGGCTCCTCCCTCTTTTTCAAGTGGTACTGGTCAATTTACGATACTGGTCTGAATTAAATTAGTTATTGAGGTTAAATAACCTATTAAATTGTGCAAACCAGACTTTTATTGTGGCCACGGTGAAATTCTGGTTGCTGTAAATTGGATGACAGCCTCTATCATAGAAATACAGCATGGAACGAGGCCATTTCAGCCCATCGTGTCTGTGCCAGCCGCTAGAGCTATCCAGACTAAGCCCACTTTCCAGCTCTTGACCTGTAGCCTTGTAGGTTACGGTGCTTCAAGTGCACATCAAAGCACTTTTAAAAATGTGGTGAGGGTGCCGGTGTCTGCCTCTACCACCGTTTCCTATCCATTTTTTAGCAATGATGAAAGATTGGATTAGCTGGGTTTAGAAACATAGAAAATAGGTGCAGGAGTAGGCCATTCAGCCCTTCGAGCCTGCACCACCATTCAATAAGATCATGGCTGATCATTCACCTCAGTACCCCTTTTCTGCTTTCTCTCCATACCCCTTGATCCCTTTAGCCGTAAGGGCCATATCTAATTCCCTTTTGAATATATCCAATGAACTGGCATCAACAACTCTCTGCGGCAGGTAATTCCACAGGTTAACAACTCTGAGTGAACAAGTTTTTCCTCATCTCAGTCCTAAATGGCTTACCCATTATCCTTGGACTGTGTCCCCTGGTTCTGGACTTCCCCAACATCGGGAACATTCTTCCAGCATCTAACCTGTCCAGTCCCGTCAGAATTTTATATGTTTCTATGAGATCCCCTCTCATCCTTCTAAACTCGAGTGAATACAGGCCCAGTCGATCCAGTCTCTCCTGATATGTCAGTCCTGCCATCCCGGGAATCAGTCTGGTGAACCTTTGCACACTCTCAATAGCAAGAAATTCCTTCCTCAGATTAGGAGACCAAAACCGAACACAATATTCCAGGTGAGGCTTCACCAAGGCCCTGTGCAACTGCAGTAAGACCTCCCTGCTCCTATACTTAAATCCCCTAGCTATGAAGGCCAACATACCATTTGCCGCCTTCACAGCCTGCATGCCAACTTTCAATGACTGATGCACCATGACACCCAGGTCTCGTTGCACCTCCCCTTTTCCTAATCTGCCGCCATTCAGATAATTTGCCTTAGTGTTTTTGCTACCAAAGTGGATAACCTCACATTTATCCACATTATACTGCATCTGCCATGCATTTGCCCACTCACCTAACCTGTCCAAGTCACCCTGCAGCCTCTTAGCATCCTCCTCACAGCTCACACCGCCACCCAGCTTAATGTGCAAACTTGGAGATATTGCACTCAATTCCTTCATCTAAATCATTAATGTATATTATAAATAGCTGGGGTCCCAGCACTGCGGAACCTCACTAGTTACTGCCTGCCATTCTGAAAAGGACCCGTTTATCCCTTATTCTTTGGAACAGAGGAGGCTGAGGGGAGACCATATTGAGGTGTATAAAATTCATCATAGGCAGTCCCTCGAAACGAGGATAACTTGCTTCCACGCCGAAAAGGGATGAGTTCTCAGGTGTTTTAATGAAGGACCTAATATTTCAGGTCCTGAATTATATCCTGAAGAGTGGAAGATGCCTGTGCATGGATTTTTTTTAACGTTGGTGACCGTTGCACACCAGCCACCACACTTGACAGAGCTAGGTTTTGGTCCAGTGGCAAAGATTAACCAAGACGACTGGAGACCAACTCTGCTGCACGGAATTAATGCGTACACATATCCATGTGGGCTGGCCTGTGCTGCCCCTGGGCCCTCGCCTCTTCTGGCCTCGAACTCGCGCCTCTCCTGGGCCTCGATCACGTCCCTCTACAATTTCGCCGCTCCTTCACCCTAACCTCGCTGCTCCTGCTGTATCTGCCCACGCTCCAATCACCGACCTGGAACTTGATGACGTCCCTCTTCGCTGCCGTCGCCCTCCTGCACTAACTCGTGCTGTACCTCGCTGCTCCTTTTATGTATAAAATTATGAGGGACCTAGACAGCGTGGCTAGGATTGGACCTATTTCCCTTAGCAGAGGGATCAACAACCAGGGGGCATAAATTTAAAGTAATTGGTAGAAGGTTCAGAGGGGATTTGAGGGGAAATTTCTTCATCCAGAGGGTTGTGGGGGTGTGGAACTCGCTGCCTGAAAGGGTGGTAGAGGTAGAAACCCTCACCCCATTTAAAAAGTACTTGGATGTGCACTTGAACTGTAGTAACCTACAGGGCTACAGACCTAGAGCTGAAAAATGGGATTAAGCTGGATATCTTTGTTGGCTGGTGTGGACACGATGGGTCGAAATGGCCTCCTTCCATGCTGTGAATGATTCTATGAAACTTGGATATATTACACTCGTCCCCTCATCTAAGTCATTGATAGATTGCAAATAGCTGAGGCCCAAATACTGATCCTTGAGGCACCTCACTAGTTAGAAACTGCCGACCCGAAAATGACATGTTTATTTAAGACATCCAACCTCATATCAGAAATGCAGTTTTCCAAGGTTTGCCCTTGCAGTAACTAGAGAACATAGCAGCAATTAAAAGGGCGGGATTAAACTAACAGAAATGAGTGTAAATTTACAACCGTTCTGTTTAAACCGTTATAAACTGTTTCAATCAGGGTAATTTTATCCATCTATCTCTAAAGGAAGGGCCTCCATGAAGAGCCCAATACTCCCACAGGTACATCAATTTTAACAGTGCAAGCATCAACCAAATGAAAACAATGTTAAAGATTAAGGTACCTATCTTGCTTAAACATCTTGGGACGTCTTGCTATGTTAATGATGCTATATAAATGCAAGTTCATGTTGCTGCTGAAAAATGCAGTTTTTTTGCATATTAGGTGGCATGAAAGATTTCAGCTGGAGATAACTATACTAAGGAGAGATGTTTCAAGGGTTTATTGCTTGTGATTGCTGCAAGTGGAAAAAGACATAGAATCATAGGAATTTACAGTGCAGAAGGAGGCCATTTCGGCACATCATGTCCGCTCCAGCCCACAAAGAGGCACATGGCCCTCGGTCAGCAGCCCTGAAGGTTACTATAAACCTATGAACAATGGCAGAAAGGTAAAGAGCATCCTGCCCAACCAGTCCGCCCCACACAACTGCGACACTCCTTGCACCGCAACATTCTACGCTCCACCCCAACCGGAGCCATTTAGAACCGACACGTCCTCTTAAATTATGGCTTGGGATACTAGTGTCCAAACACTTAGCACACTGAAATGTCTGAAATTCCCCTCTCATTTTTGCTGAGGCATAAGCTTATTTATTTGAAATGGGTTTATTACAATTCAGACTTGTTCCCACCATTTTAAACTCAAACAGCAAAAGATAGCTTCCATACAAAGATTGTATGAACAGAAATGTGCCGTGTTATGCATGAAGTGAATGGGAAAGCATAACCGCAAAAATAACTTTCTCTTTTATGACAGAATTACATGATGGAGACAACATAGGCTGCTCACACTCTCCTGCACACCAAAAGGTGGCAAATATCAGACCATTACATTCTGGCTAATGCTATTAACCCAATTTATTTACAAATAAGACAATTACACAGAAATAAAAATACAGGAAGAGACAATGGGGCAGGGAGAATGTTTCCCCTAGCCGGGGAGTCTATAACCAGGAGTCACACTCTCAGAATATGGGGTCAGCCATTTAGAACTGGGATGAAGAGAAATTTTTTCACTCAGAGGGTGGTGAATCTTTGGAATTCTCTACCCCAGAGGGCCATGGATGCTCAGTTGTTGAGTATATTCAAGACAGAGATCGATAGATTTTTGTTTTTGTTTTTATTCGTTCACAGGCTGTGGGAATCGCTGGCGAGACCAGCATTTCTTTCCCATCCCAAATTGCCCTTAAGAAGGTGCTGAGCCACCATTTCAGAGGGCAGTTAAGAGTCAACCACATTAAGAATATAAGAAATAGGAACAAGAGTAGGCCACTTGGCCCCTCGAGCCTGCTCTGCCATTTAATAAGATCATGGCTGATCTGATTTTGGGCTCAACTCCACTTCCCTGCCCGCTCCCCAAAATCCTTCACTCCCTTATCGTTCAAAAATCTATCTCCACCTTAAATATATTCAATGACCCAGCCTCCACAGCTCTCTGGGGCAAAGAATTCCACAGATTTACAAACCTCAGAGAAGAAATTCTTCCTCATCTCAGTTTTAAATGGGTGGCCCCTTATTCTTAAACAATGCCCTCTAGTTCTAGATTTCCTCACGAGGGGAAACATCCTCTCTGCATCCACCTTGTTGAGCCCCCTCAGTTTCTTATATATTTCAATAAAATCAACTCTCATTCTTCTAAACTCCAATAAGTATAGGCCCAACCTGTTCAACCTTTCTTCATAAATCAACCCCTTCATCTCTGGAATCAACCTCATGAACATTCTCTGAACTGCCTCCAATACAAGTATATCCCTTTTTAAATTAGGAGACCAAAACTGCATGCAGTACTCCAGGTGTGGTTTCACCAATCCCCTGTATAGTTGCAGCAGGACTTCCCCACATTGTGGGTCTGGAGTCACGTGAAGGCAAGGTTGGCAGATTTAGGGACACCTACATGGCTTCATTTAAAAAAAAAAGTTATGTCTTACAAATCGAATTATATTTTTTTGGAAAAAGTTACAAAGTTCTCTCCCGCACATTACAAGTGATTCTACTTGTACTTCCTCTGTCTTGTGTGTTTTTATTCCTTGCCTCCTCACTCGGTGACACTCCAGTGCAGTGCTGAGGGAGTGCTCCACTGTTCAAGTTGCCATCCCCTGTCTGCTCTCAGGCCAACGTAAAAGATTCCATGGCACTATTTCGAAGAAGAGCAGTGGAGTTATCCCCGATATCCTAGCCAATATTGATCCCTCATTCAACACCTAAACACGTTATTGCTGAACATGGGGAGCTTGCTGTGTGCAAATTAACTGCCATGCTTCCTACATTCCAGCAGTGACATTTCAAAAGTACTTCAATGGTTGAGTGGTGCTTTGAGTCGTTCTGAGGTAGTGAAAGGCATGATATAAATGCAAGATCGTTTGGTTCTGTTCCTATTCAAAAGCTGTTCATTTTTATTTTTTCACATTATGATGAAGGGTTATACTGAAACATTAAATCGACTGTCTGCTCCACCGATGCTGACTGACCTGCAGGCCTTTTCTGTTTTGGTTTCAGATTTCCAGCATTTGCCAGTTTTTGGCTTTTAATCGACATTGTAAAGTCACAGGGATGGCAAATGTGAGCCATCATGGATCCTCAGTGCTTTCAGGGGCAGCACATTCGCACTAAAGTGTCAGACAACTGATACTCTGCAGTTGAGAATCTATGTATTGGGGGAGCAATTGGCCCAATGCCGCAGCATTAGAGGGGGAGTGCTTTATTGATTGTACCGTCCGGAATATGGTCACTCGAGGCATTGTCAAACAGTTCAGGACACAGGGACAGTGACTATCCACAGGGGCACCAGAGGAAGACAGGACTAACGGTTCACAGATCCTCTAAGTTACTGGAACCTGACCAGTAGATACACAGGCCGAGAAATTCGTCAGCGCTGGCAAATATCCCAGCATCAGAATGGGTAGGCCCAAGATACCCAATGTTGGGCGTTGGGTATCACTTACATGAGGCCTCAGATAGGTCCTGGGAGAGGGCAAAGTGATCGGGGGGGAGGAGGCACAATAGGGAGATAGGAGAAAGCGATTGGAAAAGAGGGGCACAACCCAGAGAGAGGAGGAAGCATTTGGTAGCGAGAGGGCCAGCAACGGTCTTTGGCACTGCAGTGGAATTGGACGAAACACTCCTACACCTCCCAGCTTCACTTTCAGGTGGGTATTTTTAATAAATGTACCTTTTTAATGGTGGCCTGCACCAGCCCCTTTAAGGACCACTCGTTAGGCCACTTATAGACCTGGATTTCCTGAACACAACTGGTCTGGCCATGGATAGAAATACATTTGAGGTTTTGCAGAGGGGGTTTAATGGAGTCAGGCAGTAGAATGAAACCAATTCTCCAGATTGATAATCTCCAGGTTGCTTCCCGTGCTGCACACTGAACAGGTTAGAGAGAGGAAGATTAGGACTGTCAATATATGGCTGCAGGGCTGGTGCAGGATGGGTGGGCTCGCGTTCTTGGGCCATTAGAGTGAGTTCTGGAACAAGTGAAGGCTGATTGAAAGGGGCAGCCTCCAACGGAACCAGAATGGCACCAGTATCCTTGCAGAAAAACATAGAAATTAGGTGCAGGAGCAGGCCATTCGGCCCTTCGAGCCTGCACCACCATTCAATAAAACAATGGCTGATCATTCACCTCTGTACCCCTTTCCTGCTTTCTCTCCATACCCCTTTGATCCCTTTAGCCATAAGGGCCACATCTAACTCCCTCTTGAATGTATCCAATGAACCAGCATCAGCAACTCTCTGCGGCAAGGAATTCCACAGGTTAACAACTCTGAGTGAAGAAGTTTCTCCTCATCTCAGTCCTAAATGGCCTATCCCTTATCTTAAGACTATGTCCCCTGGTTCTGGACTTCACCAACATCGGGAACATTCTACCCGCATCTAACCTGTCTAGTCCCGTCAGAATCTTATACGTTTCTATGAGATCCCCTCTCATTCTTCTAAACTCTAGTCAATAAAGGCCCAGTTGATCCAGTCTCTCCTCATATGACAGTCCAGCCATCCCTGGAATTAGTCTGGTGAACCTTCGCTGCACTCGCTCAATAGCAAGAATGTCCTTCCTCAGATTAGGAAACCAAAACTGAACACACTATTCCAGGTGAGGCCTCACTAAGGCCCTGTACAACTGCAGTAAGACCTCCCTGCTCCTATACTCAAATCCCCTAGCTATGAAGGCCAACATACCATTTGCCGCCTTCACCGCCTGTTGTACCTGCATGCCAACCTTCAATGACTGATGAACCATGACACCCAGGTCTCGTTGCACCTCCCCTTTTCCTAATCTGTCGCAATTCAGATAATCTGTCTTCGTGTTTTTGCCTCCAAAATGGATAACCTCACATTTATCCACATTATACTGCATCTGCCATGCATTTGCCCACTCACCTAACCTGTCCAAGTCACCCTGCAGCCTCTTAGCGTCCCCCTCACAACTCACACCGCCACCCAGTTTAGTGTCATCTGCAGACTTTGAGCTATTACATTCAATTCCTTCATCGCATCGGCGAGAGGTGCGTGGTGAGGCAGTCGGGACTTCGGAGAGAGGTCTATAAAAGGCACAGCAGGGAGTCCGGGGCCCAGCGTCGGCGAGAGCTGCGTGGTGAGGCAGTCGGGACTTCGGAGAGAGGCCTATAAAAGGCTACCCGGTGCAGCTACAGGGAGAAGGCAAAAAAGAAGTAGAAAGAAACAAAAAGGTGACATCACAGCCAAGGGGGTTGGTGATTGGTGAGTAGTTTTTATTTTTTCTCTTCTAGAGCGGCAGTTGGGGAGAGGTGGGAGCAGCGTCGGAGCGGCCTATAAAGGCGTACCAGTGCAGCTACAGCAGGAGAGAAAGCAAAATAGAAGTAGAAAGGAATCAAAAGGTGACGTCACAGCCAATGGGGTAAGTGATTGGCTGGTGATTGGTGAGTAGCTTTTCTTTTTATTTTTATATCAGTAAGTGAACTGTGACATTGTTATTACCAATTTAAGGGTATCTAAGGGTTAAGGCATGGCAGGAGAGCTCGGTCACGTGATATGCTCCTCCTGTACCATGTGGGAACTCAGGGACACTTCCGGTGTCCCTGACGACTACGTGTGTGAGAAGTGTATCCGCCTCGAGCTCCTGACGGTCCGCGTTGCAGAATTGGAGCTGAGGGTGGATTCACTCTGGAGCATCCACGATGCTGAGAATGACGTGAGTATCACGTGCAGTGAGTTGGTCTTACCGCAGGAGAAGGGTCCACAGCCAGATAGGGAATGGAAGACCAGCAGGAAGAGCAGTGCAAGGAAGGTAGTGCAGGGGTCCCCTGTGGTCATCCCCCTGCAAAACAGATACAGCGTTTTGAGTACTGTTGGGGGGGATGACTCATCAGGGGAGGGTAGCAGCAGCCAAGTTCATGGCACCGTGGCTGGATCTGCTGCACAGGAGGGCAAGAAAAAGAGTGGGAGCGCGATAGTGATAGGGGATTCAATGGTGAGGGGAATAGATAGGCGTTTCGGCGGCCGCAACTGAGACTCCAGGATGGTATGTTGCCTCCCTGGTGCAAGGGTCAAGGATGTCTCGGAGCAGGTGCAGGACATTCTGAAATGGGAGGGAGAACAGCCAGTTGTCATGGTGCACATTGGTACCAACGACATAGGTAAAAAAAAGGGATGAGGTCCTACGAAACGAATTTAAGGAGCTAGGAGCTAAATTAAAAAGTAGGGCCTCAAAAGTAGTAATCTCAGGATTGCTACCAGTGCCACATGCTAGTCAGAGTAGGAATTGCAGGATAGCGCAGATGAATACGTGGCTTGAGCAGTGGTGCAGCAGGGAGGGATTCAAATTCCTGGGGCATTGGAACCGGTTCTGGGGGAGGTGGGACCAGTACAAACCGGACAGTCTGCACCTGGGCAGGACCAGAACCAATGTCCTAGGGGGAGTGTTTGCTAGTGCTGTTGGGGAGGAGTTAAACTAATATGGCAGGGGGATGGGAACCAATGCAGGGAGACAGAGGGAGACAAAAGGGAGGCAGAGGCAGGAGATGGGGGGGGGGGGTGGGGGGCGGAGAGGCCCGGGGCGGGGAACAGGAAGGGCCACTGTGCGGCAGAATTCTAAAAGGACAAAGGGTGTTAAAAAAACAAGCCTGAAGGCTTTGTGTCTTAATGCAAGGAGTATCCGCAATAAGGTGGATGAATTAACTGTACAAACAGATGTTAACAAATATGATGTGATTGGGATTACGGAGACGTGGCTCCAGGATGATCAGGGCTGGGAACTCAACATCCAGGGGTATTCAACATTCAGGAAGGATAGAATAAAAGGAAAAGGAGGTGGGGTAGCATTGCTGGTTAAAGAGGAGATTAATGCAATAGTTAGGAAAGACATTAGCTTGGATGATGTGGAATCTATATGGGTAGAGCTGCAGAACACCAAAGGGCAAAAAATGTTAGTGGGAGTTGTGTACAGACCTCCAAACAGTAGTAGTGATGTTGGGGAGGGCATCAAACAGGAAATTAGGGGTGCATGCAATAAAGGTGCAGCAGTTATAATGGGTGACTTTAATATGCACATAGATTGGGCTAGCCAAACTGGAAGCAATACGGTGGAGGAGGATTTCCTGGAGTGCATAAGGGATGGTTTTCTAGACCAATATGTCGAGGAACCAACTAGAGGGGAGGCCATCTTAGACTGGGTGTTGTGTAATGAGAGAGGACTAATTAGCAATCTCATTGTGCGAGGCCCTTTGGGGAAGAGTGACCATAATATGGTGGAATTCTGCATTAAGATGAAGAATGATACAGTTAATTCAGAGACCATGGTCCAGAACTTAAAGAAGGGTAACTTTGAAGGTATGAGGCGTGAATTGGCTAGGATAGATTGGCGAATGATACTTGAGGGGTTGACTGTGGATGGGCAATGGCAGACATTTAGAGACCGCATGGATGAATTACAACAATTGTACATTCCTGTCTGCGTAAAAATAAAAACGGGAAGGTGGCTCAACCGTGGCTATCTAGGGAAATCAGGGATAGTATTAAAGCCAAGGAAGTGGCATACAAATTGGCCAGAAATAGCAGCGAATCTGGGGACTGGGAGAAATTTAGAACTCAGCAGAGGAGGACAAAGGGTTTGATTAGGGCAGGGAAAATGGAGTACGAGAAGAAGCTTGCAGGGAACATTAAGGCGGATTGCAAAAGTTTCTATAGGTATGTAAAGAGAAAAAGGTTAGTAAAGCCAAATGTAGGTCCCCTGCAGTCAGAATCAGGGGAAGTCATAACGGGGAACAAAGAAATGGCAGACCAATTGAACAAGTACTTTGGTTCGGTATTCACTAAGGAGGACACAAACAACCTTCCGGATATAAAAGGGGTCAGAGGGTCTAGTAAGGAGGAGGAACTGAGGGAAATCTTTATTAGTCGGGAAATTGTGTTGGGAAATTGATGGGATTGAAGGCCGATAAATCCCCAGGGCCTGATGGACTGCATCCCAGAGTACTTAAGGAGGTGGCCTTGGAAATAGCGGATGCATTGACTGTCATTTTCCAACATTCCATTGACTCTGGATCAGTTCCTATCGAGTGGAGGGTAGCCAATGTAACCCCACTTTTTAAAAAAAGGAGGGAGAGAGAAAACAGGGAATTATAGACCGGTCAGCCTGACCTCAGTAGTGGGTAAAATGATGGAATCAATTATTAAGGATGTCATAGCAGCGCATTTGGAAAATGGTGATATGATAGGTCCAAGTCAGCATGGATTTGTGAAGGGGAAATCATGCTTGACAAATCTTCTGGAATTTTTTGAGGATGTTTCCAGTAAAGTGGACAAAGGAGAACCAGTTGATGTGGTATATTTGGACTTTCAGAAGGCTTTCGACAAGGTCCCACACAAGAGATTAATGTGCAAAGTTAAAACACATGGGATTGGGGGTAGTGTGCTGACGTGGATTGAGAACTGGTTGTCAGACAGGAAGCAAAGAGTAGGAGTAAATGGGTACTTTTCAGAATGGCAGGCAGTGACTAGTGGGGTACCACAAGGTTCTGTGGTGGGGCCCCAGCTGTTTACATTGTACATTAATGATTTAGACGAGGGGATTAAATGTAGTATCTCCAAATTTGCGGATGACACTAAGTTGGGTGGCAGTGTGAGCTGCGAGGAGGATGGTATGAGGCTGCAGAGTGACTTGGATAGGTTAGGTGAGTGGGCAAATGCATGGCAGATGAAGTATAATGTGGATAAATGTGAGGTTATCCACTTTGGTGGTGAAAACAGAGAGACAGACTATTATCTGAATGGTGACAGATTAGGAAAAGGGAAGGTGCAACGAGACCTGGGTGTCATGGTGCATCAGTCATTGAAGGTTGGCATGCAGGTACAGCAGGCGGTTAAGAAAGCAAATGGCATGTTGGCCTTCATAGCGAGGGGATTTGAGTACAGGGGCAGGGAGGTGTTGCTATAGTTGTACAGGGCCTTGGTGAGGCTACACCTGGAGTATTGTGTACAATTTTGGTCTCCTAACTTGAGGAAGGACATTCTTGCTATTGAGGGAGTGCAGCGAAGATTCACCAGACTGATTCCCGGGATGCTGGGACTGACCTATCAAGAAAGACTGGATCAACTGGGCTTGTATTCACTGGAGTTCAGAAGAATGAGAGGGGACCTCATAGAAACGTTTAAAATTCTGACGGGTTTAGACATGTTAGATGCAGGAAGAATGTTCCCAATGTTGGGGAAGTCCAGAACCAGGGGTCACAGTCTAAGGATAAGGGGTAAGCCATTTAGGACCGAGATGAGGAGAGACTTCTTCTTCACCCAGAGAGTGGTGAACCTGTGGAATTCTCTGCCACAGAAAGTGGTTGGGGCCAATTCACTAAATATATTCAATAGGGAGTTAGATGAAGTCCTTGCTACTCGGGGGATCAAGCGGTATGGCGAGAAAGCAGGAAGCGGGTACTGAAGTTTCATGTTCAGCCATGAACTCATTGAATGACGGTGCAGGCTAGAAGGGCTGAATGGCCTGCTCCTGCACCTATTTTCTATGTTTCTATAACAGTGAGTAAACTTTAGCAATGTTGTTGCCAATTTAAGTGTATCTAAGGGTTAAGTCATGGAAGGAGAGCTCGGTCACGTGATGTGCTCCTCCTGTACCATGTGGGAACTCAGGGACACTTCGAGTGTCCCTGACGACTACGTGTGCGGGAAGTGTATCCGCCTCCTGCTCCTGATGGTCCGCGTTGCGGAATTGGAGCTGAGGGTGGATTTACTCTGGAGCATCCACGATGCTGAGAATGACGTGGAGCTGAGGGTGGATTCACTCTGGAGCATCCACGATGCTGAGAATGACGTGAGTAGCACGTGCAGCAAGTTGGTCTTACCGCAGGTGAAGGGTCCACAGCCAGCTAGGGAATGGAAGACCAGCAGGAAGAGCAGTGCAAGGAAGGTAGTGCAGGGGTCTCCTGCGGTCATCCCCCTGCAAAACATATACACCATTTTGAGTACTGTTGGGGGGGGATGACTCATCAGAGGAGGGCAGCAGCAGTCAAGTTCATGGCACCGTGGCTGGCTCTGCTGCACAGGAGGGAAGGAAAAAGAGTGGGAGAGCGATAGTGATAGGGGATTTGATTGCAAGGGGAATAGATAGGCGTTTCTGCGGCCGCAACCGAGACTCCAGAATGGTATGTTGCCTCCCTGGTGCAAGAGTCAAGGATGTCTCGGAACGGGTGCAGGACATTCTGAAAAGGGAGGGTGAACAGCCAGTTGTCGTGTTGTACATTGGTACCAACGATATAGGTAAAAAAAGGGATGAGGTCCTACAAGACGAATTTAAGGAGCTAGGAGCTAAATTAAAACATAGGACCTCAAAAGTAGTAATCTCAGGATTGCAACCAGTGCCACGTGCTAGTCAGAGTAGGAATCGCAGGATAGCTCAGATGAATACGTGGCTTGAGCAGTGGTGCAGCAGGGAGGGATTCAAATTCCTGGGGCATTGGATCTGGTTCTGGGGGAGGTGGGACCAGTACAAACCGGACGGTCTGCACCTGGGCAGGACCGGAACCAATGTCCTAGGGGAGGAGTTAAACTAATATGGCAGGGGCATGGGAACCAATGCAGGGAGACAGAGGGAAACAAAAAGGAGACAAAAGCAAAAGACACAAAGGAGATGAGTAAAAGTGGAGGGCAGAGAAAACCAAGGCAAAAAACAAAAAGGGCCACTGAATATAAAGGGGCTGCAGAAGGGGTCAAAACTAAAAATCATGGTTTAAAAACTAGTATTAAAACACTCTACCTAAACGCACGCAGCATTCGAAATAAAGTAAATTAGTTGACGGCGCTAATCATTACAAATGGGGATGATTTGGTGGCCATTACAGAAACGTAGTTGCAGGGTGGTCAAGACTGGGAATTAAACATACAGGGGTATCTGACGATTCGAAAAGATAGACAAGAAGGGAAAGGAGATGGGGTAGCTCTGTTAATAAATTATGATATCAGGGCAGTTGTGAGAGACGATATTGGCTCGAATGAACAAAATGTTGAATCATTGTGGGTGGAGATTAGAGATAGTAAGGGGAAAAAGTCACTGGTGGGTGTAGTTTATAGGCCCCCAAATAATAACTTCACGGTGGGGAGGGCAATAATCAAGGGAATAATGGAGGCATATGAAAAAGGAACGGCAGTAATTATGTGGGATTTTAACCTACATATCGTTTGGTCAAATCAAATCGCACGGGGTAGCCTGGAGGAGGAATTCATAGAATGCATACGGGATTGTTTCTTAGAACAGTATGTTACAGAACCGACAAGGGAGCAAGCTATCTTAGATCTGATCCTGTGTAATGAGACAGGGATAATAAACAAACTCCTCGTAAAAGATCCTCTCGGAATGAGTGATCACAGTATGGCTGAATTTGTAATACAGATTGAGGATGAGGAAGTAGTGTCTCAAACGAGCGTACTATGCTTAAACAAAGGGGATTACAGTGGGATGAGGGCAGAGTTGGCTAAAGTAGACTGGAAACACAGACTAAACGGTGGCACAATTGAGGAACAGTGGGGGACTTTTAAGGAGCTCTTTCATAGTGCTCAACAAAAATATATTCCAGTGAAAAAGAAGGGCGGTAAGAGAAGGGATAACCAGCCATGGATAACCAAGAAAATAAAGAAGAGTATCAAATTAAAAGCCAATGCGTATAAGGTAGCCAAGGTTAGTAGGAAACTAGAAGATTGGGAAAATTTTAAACGACAGCAAAGAATGACGAAGAAAGCAATAAAGGAAAGATAGATTACGAAGGTAAACTTGCGCAAAACATAAAAACAGATAGTAAAAGCTTTTACAGATATATAAAACGGAAAAGAGTGACTAAAGTAAATGTTGGTCCCTTAGAAGATGAGAAGGGGCGTTTAATAATGGGAAATGCGGAAATGGCTGAGACCTTAAACAATTATTTTGCTTCGGTCTTCACAGAGGAAGACACAAAAACCATGCCAAAAATTGCTGGTCACTGGAATGTGGGAAGAGAGGACCTTGAGACAATCACGATCACGAGGGGGGTAGTGCTGGACAGGCTAATGGGACTCAAGTTAGACAAGTCCCCTGGTCCTGATGAAATGCATCCCAGGGTATTAAAAGAGATGGCGGAAGTTATAGCAGATGCATTCGTTATAATCGACCAAAATTCTCTGGACTCTGGGGAGGTACCAACAGATTGGAAAGCAGTTAATGTAACACCTCTGTTTAAAAAAGAGGGCAGACAAAAGGCAGGTAACAATAGGCTGGTTAGTTTAACATCTGTAGTGGGGAAAATGCTTGAAACTATCATTAAGGATGAAATAGTGGGACATCTCGATAGGAATAGTGCAATCAAGCAGACGCAGCATGGATTCATGAAGGGGAAATCATGTTTAACTAAGTTACTGGAATTCTTTGAAGATATAACGAGCATGGTGGATAGAGGTGTACTGATGGATGTGGTGTATTTAGATTTCCAAAAGGCATTCGATAAGGTGCCACACAAAAGGTTACTGCAGAAGATAAAGGTACGCGGATTGGCTGGCGAACAGAAAGCAGAGAGTCGGGATAAATGGGTCCTTTTCGGGTTGGAACTCGGTGGTTAGTGGGGTGCCACAGGGATCGGTGCTGGGACCACAACTGTTTACAATATACATAGATGACCTGGAAGAGGGGACAGAGTGTAGTGTAACAAAATTTGCAGATGACACAAAGATTAGTGGGAAAGCGGGTTGTGTAGCGGACACAGAAAGGCTGCAAAGAGACTTGGATAGGTTAAACGAATGGGCTAAGGTTTGGCAGATGGAATACAATGTCGGAAAGTGTGAGGTCATCCACCTTGGGAAAAAAAACAGTAAAAGGGAATATTATTTGAATGGGGAGAAATTACAACATGCTGCGGTGCAGAGGGACCTGGGGATCCTTGTGCATGAAACTCTTTTAGGGAGTTAACGGAAAAAACATTAAACCGTGCCCCCCGATCTGGGGGAAACACCAACATTTACAATGCCATTTTTTTTTGTCACAGAATTGAATTTTTCTCCAAGTGCCCCCTATAAAAGGGGAGAGGGACACTAAAAGCACCGGCAATTAAAACAAATTAAACTTTAAAACGTAAAATCAAATTAAAATTTGGTTGCCGGGCGTGATGATGCACTCCAGTCCCTCCGGTGCCCACCTCTCGCGGAAGGCCGCGAACGTACCGGTGGACACCGCGTGCTCCATCTCCAAGGACACCCTGGACCGGATGTAAGAGCGGAAAAGAAGCAGGCAGTCAGGTTGAACGACCCCCTCGACCGCCCGCTGCCTGGACCGGCTGATGGCGCCCTTGGCCGTGCCCAGGAGCAGTCCTATAAGGAGGCCCGCGGACCTACCCGCTCCCCTCCGCACATGGTGCCCAAAGATCAGGAGAGTGGAACTGAAGTGCAGCCAGAATTTCAGGAGCAGCCCCTTTAGATAATGAAACAGGGGCTGCAACCTCGTGCACTCAATAAAAACATGGAACACGGACTCCTCCAGACCGCAGAAATTGCAGGCGGCCTGGGAGTCCGTGAACCGGCTTAAAAATTTGTTGCACGGCACTGCTCCGTGCACCACGCTCCAGGCCAAGTCCCCGATAAATACTGGGAGGACGCCCGCGTAGAGTGCCCTCCATCGGGGACCCTCGCCTCCTCCGGACGGCAAGATAGTACGCCATGGCGTGTCCGGACGGCAGGCGAGGATGGCAAAGTTGAGAGTGTGCAGGAGTAGCCCGTACAGGAAACCGCTCCGTGCAGAACTGAAAGGCACGGAGGGGATTTCCTCGAGGCGGCTCAAGTTGTGAGGCGCCTGCCCCCGAGGGGAGGTTCCGGGGTTTGGCGCCGATGAGGAATTCTGTTCGGACGGGGGTCAGTTCGGACGGGATCTCCCCACGTGCTTGAGCCTCCTCGATGCACCTAACGGAGTCGGGGCCCAGAGCTCTTTTTAGTGACTCGATGGCATCTGCCGCGTGGCGGACGTTGGCAGAATTTAGGCGCCGCGCCAGCGTGTCTGGCGCCATCCAGCCCGCTCCTCCGCCATCGAGCAGGTCCCCGACCCTGGTCACCTCACCAGCCACAGCCCCCTCGTCAGACCGCCACAAGAAACCTCGGGCGTGGAGGTACGGATTCCCGAGCAGCGGCTCCTGCAGGACCGTCGCCACTCCAGCCGGTGGAGAGCTGCGCTTGGTGGAGACTTTGTTCCAGACCCTGATGAGTTCCTGTAAAAGACAGGCAGCTCCCCGAGGGCGGTCCTGACTCCCCCCACACTCACAAACAGGAGCTGCGTGTCGTAGTTGAGGCCGTGCTGCTGGCGGAAGAAATACATTGCCAGAGCACGCCACCTAGGAGGGGGCTCAACGTAAAGGTATCTCTGCAGGGTCTGAAGACAGAAAGTCGCGAGCTGGGCGCTGACGCACACCAACGACTGACCGCCCTCCCCAAGCGGGAGCCTCAGGACCGCGGCAGAGACCCAGTGCTTCCTGTTGTTCCAGAAGAAGTCCACCAGCTTCTTCTGTATCTTGGCGACAAACGCAGGGGGAGGGGTCAAAGTGACCAGCCGGTACCACAACATGGCGGCCACCAGCTGATTTATGACTAGCGCTCGACCCCTGTAGGACAGCACTCGGAGCAGTCCTGTCCAGCGCCCTAGGCGAGCGGCGACCTTGGCCTCCAGCTCCTGCCAGTTCGCCGGCCAGGCTTCCTCGTCGGGGCTAAGATAGACTCCCAGATAGAGGAGATGGGTCGTGCTCCAGGCAAAAGGCCTGAGCTCCGGCAGGGAGTCCACCCGCCACTGACCCACCAGGAGTCCGGAACATTTTTCCCAGTTGATTTTGGCGGAGGATGCGGCCGAGTAAATCTCCTGGCACTCACGCATCCTCCGCAGGTCAGCGGGATCCTCTACCACGAGGAGCACGTCATCGGCGTAAGCCGAGAGGACGACCTCCACGCCCGGCCCTTGCAGAGCCAGTCCCGTCAACCTCGTCTGCAGGAGGCGCAGGAAAGGCTCCACGCAGACGGCGTATAACTGGCCGGACATGGGGCATCCCAAAGCGAAGGGGCGCCGTCAAGGACCCGTTAACCTTAATCAGACACTCCGCGGCGGCGTACAAAAGTCGGATCCGGGCGACGAAATGCGTCCCGAACCCGAAAGCGCGCAGAGTTCCGAGCAGATAGTCGTGATCCACCCTGTCGAACGCCTTCTCTTGGTCGAGGGATAGGAAGGCGACCGACAGACCAGCCTCCTGGGAATAATGGATGAGGTCCCGGACCAGATGGATGTTATCGTGGATTGTCCGGCCCGGGACCGTGCAGGACTGGTCGGGGTGGATCATGTGGTCCAGCACGGCACCAAGGCGAGCAGACATCGCCCTGGCGAAGATTTTGTAGTCCGTGCTGAGGAGGGAGACCGGGCGCCAGTTCTTAAGGAGGCGGAGATCGCCCTTCTTAGGCAGCAGGACGATGACTGCCCTGCGCCAAGAGAGGGGCATCTCCCTGGTCGCCAGACTTTCCCCCAGGACCCGCGAGTAGTCGCCCCCCAGGACGTCCCAGAACGCCCTGTGGAACTCCACGGTCAGCCCGTCCAGCCCCGGGGATTTTCCCCTCGAGAGCCGGTCGAGGGCACCGGTCAGCTCCGCCAGGCTTAGCGGAGCTTCGAGATTTTCGGCGCCCTCCGGGCTGACCTTTGGCAGGTCCTCCCACAAAACTCTACGTGCTTCCTCGCTGGACGGATCCGGAGAGAACAGAGCCCCGTAATATTCACGGACCCTGTTGTTGACGCCCTCCGGATCCGAGACGAGAGAGCCGTCGTCGGCCAGCAGCGTCAAGAGCTGCTTACGGACACTCTGCCTTTTTTCCAGCAAGTAGAAGAAGGGGGATCCGCGATCCAGATCCTGCAGGAAGCGGATCCGCGACCTCACGAACGCGCCTCGGGACCCGACGAGCTGCAGGTCCTTCAGCGCGGCCTTCTTCGCTTCGTACACCGTCCGCAGGGCCGGGTCCTGGACGACTTGACCGAGCCGGGATTCCAGGTCGAGCACATCTTTTTCTAGGCGCCCGACTCTGGCCGCCCGCCTCTTGGTCGACCCCCTCGCATACTCTTGACAGAAGACGCGGACGTGAGCCTTGCCCACGTCCCACCATAGCCTCAAGGAGGGGAAGCCCCCCTGCTTCCTTCTCCAGTCGGCCCAGAATCGACGGAACGAGTCCTGGAACCGCACGTCCTCCAGCAGCCGGTTGTTAAAGTGCCAGTACGCGGACCCCGTCCTCGCACGGAGCGAAGCGAGCTCCGCCCACACCAGGTGGTGGTCCGAACACGGCACCGGCCGCATGGAGGCCGCCGGGACGCAGGAAACGTACGCCCGAGACACATAAAGGCGGTCGACTCTGGACCATCCTACTCCAGGCCTCACCCAAGTAAAGGCGCTGGAGTCGGGGTGGAGATTTCGCCAGACGTCCACCAAGTCGAAGGACCCGACCAGGTCCCTCAACTTCTCCATCGCCGTCATGCACTGCGGGGCACCGGAGCGGTCCCTCGCCTCGAGGGTGCAGTTAAAATCCCCCCCGAGGACAATGCAGTCGCCGACGTCGACGGAGCCAAGAAGAGCAGACACCTCTTCAAAGAAGCGCATTTGCTGCGGGCCGGGCTGAGGGGCGTACACGTTCACGAGATGGAGCGGCACGTCCCCCAGGCGAACCGTTACGTGCAGCAAGCGGCCTGGCACGGGCTCCTCGACCCCCAAGATCTCCGGCTGAAAATGCGGGCCCAGCAAGATGGCCACCCCACTAGAAGTGGCGGTGAGGTGGCTCATGCGGACCTCTCCTTGCCATTCCAGGAGCCACGTGGCTTCGTCTCCCGGAACGGTGTGGGTTTCTTGCAGGAAGCACACCGCATATTTCCCCTCCCGCAGGAGCGAAAAATTGTTAAATCTACGGCGTGCCTCTCTGCCGCCGTTGATGTTGAGGCTGGCTATGGTTATCTTCATGGCAAAAGCATAGTGCAACCTCTACCTAACCTATTGTGGGGGAGGGAGCGGAGTCTTTTGTTGAACTCCGCTCCTTCAGCAGCCCAGCGAGGAACTTTTTGAGCCGGCGCAGCTCAAGGCCCTGAGCCTTTGATAAGGGCCCGCCCGCGGCCATGGTTTTAGCGGCGGCGCGGACGGAAGCGACGAGCAGCCCCGGCTCGGACCATCTTTCCAGGGCCAGACGGGCTTGGTCGCGGCCACCCCGGCACTGGACCAAAAAGTCCCGGAGTTCCTCTACAGGAATGAGGAGGGTCTCAGCGGCGGACGCGAGCAGATCCACCGCCTCACTGGCGATGGACTCGAGATCTTCACCCACGTCCTCCACCGAGTCCCCGTCCCCCTCCGGGAGGTCGCCGCTAGCAGCCGGCCCGTCGACCGCACGAGGTACGGCAAACGGCCCGGCCGCTCCATCTGGCCCTGGCTCTGCCCCGATCCCACCCCCAGGATCGTCGGCAGAGGAGTCCCCACTGGGCTCTTTTAAAATTGGTGCTGGGTCGGGAAGCGACAGCGGAAGGGGTTCCTCCTCCGCCCCAGGAGCCGGGGAACACGGAGAGACCTGGTTTAGGAAGTTCTCCAGGTCCACCAAGTCCCTCAGCTGCAAAGTAGGGGGCGAGGGTTGTTGTTGTTCCCTCTCCCCGCCGCCACCCTCCGGCCCAGCGTGTGGATGTATGTAAAAATTGTTTGCAGTGTCAGTTTCTGCCGAGTCGAGCAAATCTTGGGGGAAGTTGGGTATTGGCTGGGCGGGCTCAGGTTCGGCCTTTTCGGCCCCGCCCGCCTCAGTCCCCGGGACGCTCGACCCGGCGGCTACGCATTCTTCCGCTGGCCCCACGCCCCCCACGACAGGCAGATCTTTCACGCCATCCCCGGGAGGCAGCGGCTGGGCAGCCTCGACTGTCTCACCCTCCCCGGGGACAGATTCCTCTCGCCTACGGCGCAGTTTGGGGGCGCCGGTGGGGGACGCGGGACACGCGGCGGGCACCGACTCCTCCGCGGAGGGATGATGTTCCCCCTCAACCTCATAGGAGCGGCGCCTCCTTTTTTTCCTGGGGGTGCGCGGAGGCAGGGAGACCCCCATGTCTGCCGAGGCCTCCCGCTCCACCCCCCCCCCCCTTTTCCTTTTCTTGCCCGCGCCCGGGCCCCTCTGTGGTGTTGTTCAAGGTCTCGGGCACGGACTCAGGGCACCCCGCGCTCGCCGATGACTGGGTTGGGCCGAGCGTGGTAAACAAGTTGTTTGGCGAACCGAGGGGACCCGCCTCTAGATGTTTCGCCTTGTTCCGCGCCTTCTTTCCGGTCGGACGCTCTCCCTCCCCCCCGCCGGAGGCCGTGAAAACAAAGGCCTCCGACGATGCCCGCGCACCTACGGCTCCCGGCACGCGGATGCAACTATGGGGAGGAGTGGCGGCGGCGCCAGCCTTGGCCGCCCTCGGTGGTTTGGCGGCCTTGGAGGCGGGGCAGTTCTTACAAACATGCCCCACCTCCCTACAGGCATGGCACCGCACGCCGTCCGATGTCCAGAAGACGCGGTAGGCAGTCCCCTCGTGCACCACATTAAAATGCCCTTCCGTCGTCTCCTCCCGCGCCAGCCGGACAAAGAGCTGGCGGCGGAAGGAGAACACGTGGCGCAGGCTGTTCTCCCGGAGGCCGAGCGGTATGGGGTTAATCCCCGACTTTACCTCCCCCAGTTGGTGTAGGTGAGGGAGGAGGAGCTCAGCGGGAACAAAGGGCGGGACGTTCGATATAATGACCCTCTGCGCGGTGGCCTCGAGAGGGTCCACCGGCAGGAACGTCCCGCCCACCGTGAGCACCCTTTCAAGGGCCAGGGACACCGCCCGCTCCGACCCCAGGAAGAACACAGCCTTCCCAGACATCTTAGAGGCTGCGACAATGGCCGAGGGGCCGACTACCCCAGCCATCGCCCGCACGCACTCCTCGATGCTCATTGTGGGGTGAGTGTAGCTCTTGACCCCGTGTTTCTTAGTTATAAGTCTGAATGGTGGCAGGGCAGCAGGTGGCGCAGGAGGTGCCGTGGATGTGGTTGCCGCCTGCGCATAAGTCCTAGCTGACCCCGCCACCGGCGTGGATGGAGTTGCCATTACGGGGTCCCTTTAAGGGCTACACCCACCCCAAAGTCACAGGCCTTAATGGTCTTTAAATGGCCTCGTTCAAAAGACTGAGCAGAGGAGCTCTTAACGAGGCACACCTCTCCCCTAGTTGACAATTGGGGAGGGGCCTTGCTCCCTCTGCTCAGTTGTCTTAATTGTTTTATATTTTTCCAATCAATTTGGGAGGAAGGGCTCTCAGAGAGAGAGGGGAGAAATAGAGAGTAACAGAGAAAGAGAGAGAGGGTGGGAAGGGGGGGAAAACTGCGAGGGCAGGTCTCCCCTCGCAGCTGTGGGTGGGTGCAATCCCCAGATGGCAAAACAAAAATAGTCTTTGGGGTGGTCTTCAGGTGAGGGGAGAAGATGTCTTCACCTGGTGCAGCTGGAGCCACACAGGCACACACTCCCAACGATGTTAATTAGGGTGGATTAATTGTTTCTTCAGCCTGGTAGCACCAGCTATCCCAGGCTAGGCAATGGGGGAGGGGTGCTTCAAAGGTGTGTGGGGCCTAGTTGTCAGCAATGCCCCCACACACACTTCCACACACACACAACCCCCCGCGATGTTCCGGCCCCCGACTGGTCTTCTTTCCTCCCCCCACCGATACAGCAAAGTCTTTTAGGGACTGCACCAATACACCCACCTGGAGAATGGTAGAGTCTCCCTCCTTCCACACTGGATGTTGTTGTTGGTCTTTCCCCCTCTCTCCAACTCTTTGTAGAAATGGTGAAGTTGTTAAAGTTTTCTGCTTTTTTCCCTCTCCCTCTGGGTGAAAGTTGGTGGTGAAGCCCCTTCCTTCCTTCCTTCTCTTCCTGGGCTGATTCACAGGCCCAGCCAGGAGCTACAACAGGAGCTGCTCTCCTCACTGCTCACTCAGCCAACTGAGCAGGACACGCCTCCACTGCTCCACGATTGGTCCTTGTGCATGAAACTCTTTTAGGGAGTTAACGGAAAAAACATTAAACCGTGCCCCCCGATCTGGGGGAAACACCAACATTTACAATGCCAATTTTTTTTTTTGGGGCACAGAATTGAATTTTTCTCCAAGTGCCCCCTATAAAAGGGGAGGGGGACACTAAAAGCACTGGCAATTAAAACAAATTAAACTTAAAAACGTAAAATCAAATTAAAATTTGGTTGCCGGGCGTGACGATGCACTCCAGTCCCTCCGGTGCCCACCTCTCGCGGAAGGCCACGAGCGTACCGGTGGACACCGCGTGCTCCATCTCCAAGGACACCCTGGAACGGATGTAAGAGCGGAAGAGAGGCAGGCAGTCAGGTTGAACGACCACCCGCTGCCTGGACCGGCTGATGGCACCCTTGGCCGTGCCCAGGAGCAGTCCTACGAGGAGGCCCTCGGACATACCCGCTCCCCTCCGCACAGGGTGCCCAAAGATCAGGAGAGTGGGACTGAAGTGCAGCCAGAATTTCAGGAGCAGCCCCTTTAGATAATGAAACAGGGGCTGCAACCTCGTGCACTCAATAAAAACATGGAACACGGACTCCTCCAGACCGCAGAAATTGCAGGCGGCCTGGGAGTCCGTGAACCGGCTTAAAAATTTGTTGCACGGCACTGCTCCGTGCACCACCCTCCAGGCCAAGTCCCCGATAAATACTGGGAGGACTCCCGCGCAGAGTGCCCTCCATCGGGGACTCTCGCCTCCTCCGGGCGGCAAGATGGTACGCCATGGCGTGTCCGGACGGCAGGCGAGGATGGCAAAGTTGAGAGTGTGCAGGAGCAGCCCATACAGGAAACCCCTCCGCGCAGAACTGAAAGGCACGGAGGGAATTTCCTCGAGGCGGCTCAAGTTGTGAGGCGCCGTCCCCCGAGGGAGGTTCCGGGGTTTGGCGCCGATGAGGAATTCCGTCCGGACGGGGGTCAGTTCGGACTGGATCTCCCCACGTGCTTGAGCCTCCTCGATGCACCTAACGGAGTCGGGGCCCAGAGCTCTTTTTAGCGACTCGATGGTATTCCTTGTGCATGAAACTCTTTTAGAGTCCTTGTGCAATCCCAAAAAGTTAGTTTGCAGGTGCAGCAGGTAATCAGGAAGGCGAATGGAATGTTGGCCTTCATTGCGAGAGGGATGGAGTACAAAAGCAGGTAGGTCCTGCAGTAACTCTACAGGGTGTTGGTGAGGCCGCACCTGGAGTACTGCGTGCAGTTTTGGTCACCTTACTTAAGGAAGGATATACTAGCTTTGGAGGGGGTACAGAGACGATTCACGAGACTGATTCCGGAGATGAGGGGGTTACCTTATGATGATAGATTGAGTAGGCTGGGTCTTTACTCGTTGGAGTTCAGAAGGATGAGGGGTGATCTTATAGAAACATTTAAAATAATGAAAGGGATAGACAAGATAGAGGCGGAGAGGTTGTTTCCACTAGTTGGGGAGACTAGAACTAGGGGGCACAGCCTCAAAATACAGGGGAGCCAATTTAAAACTGAGTTGAGAAGGAATTTCTTCTCCCAGAGGGTTGTGAATCTGTGGAATTCTCTGCCCAAGGAAGCAGTTGAGGCGAGCTCATTGAATGTATTCAAGTCACAGATAGATAGATTTTTAACCAATAAGGGAATTAAGGGTTACGGGGAGCGGGCGGGTAAGTGGAGCTGAGTCCATTGCCAGATCAGCCATGGTCTTGTTAAATGGCGGAGCAGGCTCCAGGGGCTAGATGGCCTACTCCTGTTCCTAATTCTTATGTTCTTAAATCATTAATGTATATTGTAAATAGCTGGGGTCCCAGCATTGAGCCCTGCAGCACCCCAATGGTCACTGCCTGCCATTCTGAAAAGGACCCGTTTATCCCGACTCTGCTTCCTGTCTGCCAACCAGTTCTCTATCCACGTCAATACATTACCCCCAATACCATGTGCTTTAATTTTGCACAACAATCTCTTGTGTGGGACCTTGTCAAAAGCTTTTTGAAAGTCCAAATACATCACATCCACTGGTTCTCCCTTGTCCACTCTACTAGTTACATCCTGAAAAAATTCTAGAAGATTTGTCAAGCATGATTTCCCTTTCATAAATCCATGTTGACTTGGACTGATCCTGTCACTGCTTTCCAAATGCACTGCTATTTCAACTTTAATAATTGATTCCAACATTTTCCTCACTAGCGATGTCAGGCTAACTGGTCTATAATTCCCCATTTTCTCTCTCCTTTTTTAAAAAGTGGTGTTACATTAGCTACCCTGCAGTCCATAGGAATTGATCCAGAGTTGATTACTGTTGGAAAATGATCACCAATGCATCCACTATTTCTAGGGCCACTTCCTTAAGTACTCTGGGATGCAACCTATCAGTTCCTGGGGATTTATCGGCCTTCAATCCCATCAATTTCCCTAACAATTTTCCGCTTTATAAAGATTTCCTTCAGTTACTCCTTCTCACTATACCCTCGGTCCCCTAGTATTTCTGGAAGGTTATTTGTGTCTTCCTTTTTGAAGACTGAACTAAAGTATTTGTTCAATTGGTCTGCCATTTCTCTGTTCCCCATTATAAATTCACCTGATTCTGACTGCAAGGGACCCACGTTTAGCTTCACTAATCTTTTTCTCTTCACACATCTAGAAGCTTTTGAAGTCAGTTTTTATGTTGCCAGCAAGCTTCCTGTCATACTCTATATTCCCCCTCCTTCTTATGTTCTTATGGGAGGGTGGGGGAGAGACGAGGGAAGGGGGGTGAGAGACGAGGGAAGGTGGGTGAGAGATGAGGGGTGGGGGTGAGAGATGAGGGGAGGGGGTGGTAGATGAGGGGAGGGGGTGAGAGGAGAGGGGAGGGGAGAGACGTGGCGAGGGGGAGAGGGAGGAGAGACGGGGTGGTGGAGGAGGGGAGAGAGAGACGAGGGGGGGTGGAGGAGGGGAGAGAGAGGAGTGGGGAGAGACGAGGTTGGGGAGAGAGATGAAGGGTGGGAGGTGGGGAGACGAGGTGGTGAAGGGAGGGAGAGACGGGGTGGGGGTGGGGAGGAGATATGGGGGTAGAGAGTGGGGGGAGAGATGGGTTGGGGTAATGGGGGAGAGACGGGGTGGATTGGGGAAATGGGGGGAGAGACGGGGTGGGGGTGGGGAGATGGGGGGAGAGACGGGGTGGGGAGATGGGGGGAGAGACGGGGTGGGGAGATGGGGGGAGAGACAGGGTGGGGAGATGGGGGGAGAGACGGGGTGGGGAGATGGGGGGAGAGACGGGGTGGGGGTGGGGAGATGGGGGGAGGGTGGGGGTGGGGAGATGGGGGGAGGGTGGGGGTGGGGAGATGGGGGGAGATACGGGGAGGAGGGTGGAGAGACGGGAGGGGGGGAGGATGGAGGGGAGAGACGGGAGGAGGGGGGGAGAGACGGGAGGAGGGGGGGGAGAGACGGGAGGAGGGGGGGGAGAGACGGGAGGAGGGGGGGGAGAGACGGGAGGAGGGGGGGGAGAGATGGGAGGAGGGGGGGGAGACGCGAGTGGGGGGGAGAGACGCGAGTGGGGAGTAGGGGGGGTAGAGACGGGAGGGGGGGAGAGACGGGAGGTGGGAGGAGGTGGGGAGAGACGGGAGGGGGAGGAGGGGAGAGAGACGAGGGGGTTGGAGGACGGGAGAGAGACGAGGGGGCGGAGGGGGGGAGAGATGAAGATGGGGAGATGAGGTGGTGAAGGGGGGGAGAGACAAGGTGGGGAAGATGGGGTGGGGAGGAAGTGTGGGGGTGGAGAGGAGGGGGGGTGGTGAGATGGGGGGAGACTGGGTGGGGGTGGGGAGATGGGGGGAGAGATGGTGTGGGTTGGGGAGATGGGAGAGACGGGGTGGGGGGGGAGAGACGGGGGGGGCGAGGAGGGGGGAGAGACGGGAGGGAGGAGGAGGGGGTGAGAGATAGGAGGGGGGAGAAATGGGAGGGGAGGAGGGGGGGAGGGACGGGAGTGGGGAGGAGGGGGGGAGAGACGGGAGGAGGGGGGGAAGAGACGGGAGGGGGGAGAGGTGGGGGGAGAGACGGGAGGTGGGAGGAGGGAGAGGGGGGGAGAGACGGGAGGAGGGAGGACGGGGGAGAGATGGGAGGTGGGAGGAGGGGGGGAGAGACGGGACGGGAGTGGGGAGAAGGGGGGGGAGAGACGGAGTGGGGAGGAGGGGGGGGGAGAGACGGGAGGAGGGGGGGAGAGACGGGAGGGGGGGGGAGAGACGGGAGGAGGGGGGGAGAGACGGGAGGAGGGGGGAGAGACGGGAGGTGAGAGGAGGGGGGAGAGACGGGAGGAGGGGGGAGAGACGGGAGGTGGGAGGAGGGGGAAGAGACGAGGTAAGGGGGGAGAGACGAGGGGAGGGGAGGGGAGAGAGAGGAGGGGGGAGTGACGAGGCGAGGGGGGAGAGATGGGGGGAGGGGGGGAGAGACGAGGGGGGGTGGAGGAGGGGAGAGAGACGAGGGGGAGAGGAGGGGGCGGAGGGGGGAGAGACGAGGTTGGGGAGAGAGACGAAGGGGGGGAGGTGGGGAGACGAGGTGGTGAAGGGGGGAGAGACGAAGGGGGGAGACGGGGTGGGGGTGAGGGTGGGGAGGAGGTGTGGGGGTGGAGAGGAGGGGGGAGATGGGGTGGGGATGGGGAGAAGGTGTGGGGGTGGAGAGTAGGGGTGAGACGGGGTGGGGGTGGGGAGATGGGGGGGAGACGGGGTGGGGAGATGGGGGAGAGACGGGGTGGGGGGCAGAGAGACGGGGTGGGGTGAGATGGGGTGGGGGGGAGGGATGGGGAGGGACAGGGAGAGACGGGGTGTGGGGAGGGGGTGAGGGACGGGGAGCTGGGGGGGGAAGGTGGTGTGGAAGGGGAGGCAGAGACGGGGAGAGACGCGGTGGGGGGAGAGTTGGGGAGAGACGTGATGGGGGGGAGAGACGGGGTGGGGGGGAGAGAGATGGGGTGGGGGGTGGGGGGGAGAGAGATGGGGTGGGGGGTGTGGGGGAGAGAGATGGGGGTGGGGTGGAGAGAGGGGGGGTGGGGTGGAGAGAGACGGGGTGGGGGGTGAGAGAGACGGGGTGGGGGGGGAGAGAGACAGGGAGGGGTGGGGGGGAGAGAGATGGGGGGAGAGAGAGACGAGGTGGGGGTGAGAGGGGTGGGGGAAAGGGGGGAGGGTGGGGGAAAGGGGGGAGAGACGGGGTGAGGGGGAGAAGGGGGGAGAGATGGGATGAGGTGGGAATGGGGGAGAGATGGGGTGGGGGTAAGGGATGGGGAGAGACGGGGTGCGGGTGGGGAGGAGGCGGGAGAAGGGGTGGGGGTGGGAAGATGGGGGGAGAGACAGGGTGGGGGTGCGGAGGACGGGGGGAGAGATGGGGTGGGGGGGAGAGACAGTATCGGGGGGGTGGGGGGAGAGACGGGGTGGGGGTGTGTGTGGGGGAGAGACGGGGTGGGGGTGTGTGTGGGGGAGAGACGGGGTGGGGGTGTGTGTGGGGGAGAGACGGGGTGGTAGGGTGAGGGGGAGTGTGTGGGAGAGAGACAGGGTGGTGGGGGGGAGAGTGGGGGTGTGAGTGGGGGAATGTGGGGGGAAAGTGGGGATGTGGGGGGAGAGAGACGGGGTGGGGGGTTGGGGAGGAGAGAGACGGGGAGGGACAGAGTGGGGGGGGAGAGAGGGAGAGACGGGGGGAGAGAGGGAGAGGGACGGGGGAGAGGGAGAGATGGGAGGGGAGGGAGAGGGAGAGACAGGGGGGAGGGAGAGAGAGAGACGGGGGGGAGGGTGAGAGACAGGGAGCGCGGGAGAGGGAGAGAGATGGGGGTGAAGAGACCGTGTGGGAGAGTGGGAAAAGACGGCGTGGGGGGTGAGGGGGAAAGACGGGGTGGGGAGGAGAGACTGGGTGGGGTGGGAGTAGACGGGGTGTGGGGGGGGGAGAGACGGGGCTTGGGGGGTGGAGAGACGGGGTGGGGGAGTGGGGGGGAGAGACGGATGTGGGAGTGAGGGGTTGGGGGGGAGGAGAGGGGGGTAGGGAGGGGAGGGGGAAGAGAGGGAGATGGAGAGTGGGGAGGGGATGGGGGGGAAGAAAGAGGGAGAGACACGGGAGGGGGGAAGAGAAGGAGAGACACGGGGGTGGGGGGGAAGAGAGGGAGGGACACGGGGGAGTGACATGGGGGGGGAGAGAGGGAGATGGAGAGGGGGGAGAGAGAGGGAGAGACATGGGGAAAGAGAGGGAGAGACACGGGCAGTGGGGGAAGATAGGGAGAGACACGGGGGAGGGAGAGAGATGGGGCGGGGGAAGAGGGAGAGAGATGGGGCGAGGGAAGAGGGAGAGAGACGGGGCCGGGGAAGAGGGAGAGAGACGGGGCGGGGGAAGAGGGAGAGAGACGGGGCGGGGGAAGAGGGAGAGAGACGGGGCGAGACATGGAGGGGGCAGAGAGAGGGAGACGGAGGGGGCAGAGAGAGGGAGACGGAGGGGGCAGAGAGAGGGAGACGGAGGGGGGAGAGAGAGGGAGACGGAGGGGGGAGAGAGAGGGAGACGGAGGGGGGAGAGAGAGGGAGACGGAGGGGGGAGAGAGAGGGAGACGGAGGGGGGAGAGAGAGGGAGACGGAGGGGGGAGAGAGAGGGAGACGGAGGGGGGAGAGAGAGGGAGACGGAGGGGGGAGAGAGAGGGAGACGGAGGGGGGGAGAGAGAGAGAGGGAGACGGAGGGGGGGAGAGAGAGAGAGGGAGACGGAGGGGAGAGGGAGACGGAGGGGGGCAGAGAGAGAATGAGACGGAGGGGGCAGAGAGGGGGAGACGGAGGGGGCAGAGAGAGGGAGATGGAGGGGGGGGGAGAGAGAGGGAGACGGAGGGGGGGAGAGAGAGGGAGAGACATGGGGGGGAGAGACATAGTGGAGAGAGGGAGACGGGGAGGGGGGAGAGAGATGGAGACGGATGGCGGGGTGGAGGGGGAGAGAGGGAGACGGAGAGCGGGGTGGCAGGGGAGAGAGGGAGATGGAGGGGGAGAGAGAGGGAGATGGAGGGGAGAAGGGTGAGAGAGAGGGAGAGGGAGATGGAGGGGAGGAGGGGGAGAGATGGAGGGGGAGAAAGGGAGAGGGAGATGGAGGGGAAGAGGGGGAGGGAGATGGAGGGGAAGAGGGGGAGGGAGATGGAGGGAAGGAGAGAGGGGGAGATGGAGGGGAGGAGAGGGAGATGGAGGGGAGGAGAGGGAGATGGAGGGGAGGAGGGGGAGAGCGGGAGATGGAGGGGAGGAGGGGGAGGGAGATGGAGGGGAGGAGGGGGAGGGAGATGGAGTGGAGGAGGGGGAGAGGGGGAGGGAGATGGAGTGGAGGAGGGGGAGAGGGGGAGGGAGATGGAGTGGAGGAGGGGGAGAGGGGGAGAGAGATGGAGGGGAGGAGGGGGAGAGAGAGGGAGATGGAGGGCGGGGGAGAGGGAGACGGAGGGCGGGGGGGAGGGAGACGGAGGGCGGGGGGGAGGGGGAGAGAGAGGGAGACGGAGGGCGGGGTGGAGGGGGAGAGAGAGGGAGACGGAGGGCAGGGGGGAGGGAGACGGAGGGCGGGGGAGAGAAAGGGAGACGGAGGGTGGGTGTGGGGGGGGATGGCGGGAAAGAGAGAGAGATAATGTTCTTCCAACCCCCTTTACACCCACATCTGATTTCTCGGAAAGCTCGGTGCGTGTGCTACAAGTGACATTTTTGGAGTGGATTAAATCGGGAGGTCGCAACATTGTCGCGATTCACTTCATACCCAATAAACCTGTTAACAATCTGTGTGTGGGTGAGTGGGGTTTAACATCAGGAAATTGTGTTGGGAGGGAGCATGAACTTCGAATGGGGAGGGAAGAACTTTGGCTGGGGGTGTCAGGAACATCGGCTGGGGGGGGCATGCACTTGGGCTGGGGCCAGGGACTTGGGAGGCTTTTGCAGGGATTGTGGAGCTCTATCCTCTCTGTGACTGCTTGTAAGGGAGTTCTGGTCAGAATGGCTCAAAATACACTTTGCAAAGTCACTCAGAACTTGGGACTGGGCGGTTCCAATTACACACTCCAGAGAAACTTCTGGGTGTGGCTTATCCTCCAAGGGGACTAATCATGTCATGTGATAATGGAGAGCCAATCAAACCATTTTCACCATGCAAATAACAGCATCCATTTAAAATATACGTGAAAGGAGAAGGCAATAATAGCGATAGGGGTAATGATAACCAGAGTGTGACAGGAAGGGACAGAGTGCATCAGAAAGTGAGGTCAGAGTCGGGAAAAATGGTAAAAAGATCAAATGAAAAGCTCTTTATCTGAATACACGCAGCATTCATAACAAGATAGAGGAGTTGACTGCACAAATAGAAATAAATGGGTATGATCTGATAACCATTACAGAGACATGGTTGCAAGGTGACCAAAGCTGGGAACTGAATATTATAGGGTATTTGACATTTCAGAAGGATAGGCAGTAAAGAAATGGAGGTGGGTTAGCTCTGTTAATAAAGGATGAGATCAGTGCGGTCGTGAGAAATGATATTGGCTCAGAACATCAAGATCTAGAATCAGTTTGGGTGGAGATAAGAAATAATAAGGGAAAGTAGTCATTAGTGGGAGTCGTCTATGGGTCCCTAACAGTAGCTACACTGTCAGACAGAGTATAAACCAAGAAATAAGAAGGCTTGTAAGAAAGGTACTGCAATAATCATGGGCGATTTTAATCATATATATTGGACAAATCAATTTAGCAAAGGTAGCCTTGAGGAAGAGTTCATAGAGTGTATTCGGGATAGTTTCTTAGAACAATATGTTGTGGAACCAACCATGGAGCAGGCTATTTCAGATCTGGTAATGTGCAATGAGATAGGATTAATTAATGATCTCATTGTAAAGGATCCTCTAGAGAAGAGTGATCACAGCATGTTATAAGTTCAAATTCAGTTTGAGGGTGAAAAACTTGGAAGTCAAACTGGTGTCCTGAACTTAAATAAAGGCAATTACAAAGGTATTGAGACAGAGTTGGCTAAAGTGGACTGGGAAAATAGATTAAAGGGTAAAATGGCGGATAAGCAGTGGCAGACATTTAAGGAGATATTTCATAACTATCATCAAAGATATATTCTAGTGAGAAAGAAAGACTCCAAGAGAAGGATGAACTATCCGTGGCTAACTCATCATCATAGGCAGTCCCTCAAAATGAGGATGACTTGCTTCCACACTGAAAAGGGATGAGTTCACAGGTGTTTCAATGAAGGACCTAATATTCTGGATCCCGAACTACATCTTCAAGGATGGAAGATGCCAGTGCATGGATTTGTTTAATGTGTGGTGGCCGTTGCACCCCAGCCACCACATGGGCTTGACAGAGCTAGGTCTTGGTCCAGTGGCAAGGGTTAACCAGGATGACAGGAGACCTGCTCTGCTGCATGGACCTATGGCAGTGTGGGCTGGGCCCTCGCCTCTTCTGGGCCCCGAACTCGCGCCTCTCCTGGGCCCCAATCACATCCCTCTATGAACTCTTGCCGCTCCTTCGCCCCGACCTCACCGCTCCTGCTGTACCTGCCTGCACTGCAACCAGCTGTCACCCTCCTGCAGTAGCACGCGCTGCTCCCTGCAGTGGCATGCCGCCGCACGCTGCTCCCTCTAATGGCCCCAGCCTGCTGATGGTCTTGCAGGCCAGGAACTTGCCGATGGTCTTGCAGGCCAGGAACTTGCCGATTTCCAGGCTAATGTGTCTAATGTGAAGGAAGGAACCAGCCAATTAACAACAAAGGTTGCGGGCGGGAGTCGGGGCCATTTGCAGTGATGGGCAGAAGCGCCCAGTGCGGCAGCAATCCCTCTGTACGGAGCCGTCTCCCAGCGGGTCTTTGTCGCTCCGTTACAGTGCGGCCCGGTCCCTGTGGTTAACTAAGGAAGCTAAGGATGGTATCAAATTGAAAATGAAGGCTTACAATGTTGCAAAGATTGGTGGTAGGCCAAAGGATTGGGAAATTTTTAGAAACCAGCAAAGGACAACTAAAGAAAATAATACAGAGAAGAAATGAGAGTAAACTGGCAAGAAATATAAAAACAGAGTCAGAACTTCTACAGGTACATAAAAAGAGAGTAGCTAACGTAAATGTTGGTCCCCTAGAGGCTGAGACTGCAGAATTAATAATGGGAAACGGAAATGGCAGAGACTTTGAACAAATATTTTGTATCGGTCTTCATGGTAGAAGACACTAAAAACATCCCAATCAAGGGGCGATAGGGAGGGGATAACTTAAAACTATTACTATCACAAGAGAAAAAGTACTGGGGTAAGTGTAAACCACAAGGTGATAGGAAGGGACAATATGTATGAATATAAAGGGGCTGCAGGAGGGAGGAGGGGTCAAAACTAAAAATCATGGTTTAAAAACTAGTATTAAAACACTCTACCTAAATGCATGCAGCATTCGAAATAAAGTAAATGAGTTGACGGCACAAATCATTACAAATGGGTATGATTTGGTGGCCATTACAGAAACGTGGTTGCAGGGAAAGGGAAGATAGATTACGAAGGTAAACTTGCGCAAAACATAAAAACAGATAGTAAAAGCTTTTACAGATATATAAAACTGAAAAGAGTGACTAAAGTAAATGTTGGTCCCTTAGAAGATGAAAAGGGAGATTTAATAATGGGAAATGTGGAAATGGCGGAGACCTTAAACAATTATTTTGCTTCGGTCTTCACAGTGGAAGACACAAAAACCATGCCAAAAATTGCTGGTCATAGGAACGTGGGAAGGGAGGACCTTGAGACAATCACTATCACTAGGGTGGTAGTGCTGGACAGGCTAATGGGACTCAAGGTAGACAAGTCCCCTGGTCCTGATGAAATGCATCCCAGGGTATTAAAAGAGATGGCGGAAGTTATAGCAGATGCATTCGTTATAATCTACCAAAATTCTCTGGACTCTGGAGAGGTACCAGCGGATTGGAAAGCAGCTAAAGTAACACCTCTGTTTAAAAAAGAGGGCAGACAACTATAGGCCAGTTAGTTTAACATCTGTAGTGGGGAAAATGCTTGAAGCTATCATTAAGGAAGAAATAGCGGGACATCTAGCAGACGCAACATGGATTCATGAAGGGGAAATCATGTTTAACTAATTTACTGGAATTATTTGAGGATGTAACGAGCATGGTGGATAGAGGTGTACCGATGGATGTGGTGTATTTAGATTTCCAAAAGGCATTCGATAAGGTGCCACGCAAAAAGTTACTGCAGAAGATAAAGGTACGCAGAGTCAGAGGAAATGTATTAGCATGGATTGAGAATTGGCTGGCTAACAGAAAGCAGAGAGTCGGGATAAATGGGTCCTTTTCGGGTTGGAAATCGGTGGTTAGTGGTGTGCCACAGGGATCGGTGCTGGGACCACAACTGTTTACAATATACATAGATGACCTGGAAGAGGGGACAAAGTGTGGTGTAACAAAATTTGCAGATGACACAAAGTTTAGTGGGAAAGCAGGTTGTGTAAATGACACAGAGAGGCTGCAAAGAGATTTAGATAGGTTAGGCGAATGGGCTAAGGTTTGGTAGATGAAATACAATGTCGGAAAATGTGAGGTCATCCACGTTGGAAAAAAAAACAGTAAAAGGGAATATTATTTGAATGGGGAGAAATTACAACATGCTGCGGTGCAGAGAGACCTGGGGGTCCTTGTGCATGAAACTCTTTTGAGTTTACCTGCGAAAACATAAAACATTAAAGAGTGCCACCCGACCTGGGTGACACTCCAGACATTTACAAGGCCCTTTTTTTCCCCCCCTTTTTTTTTTTTTTTTTTGGTTTTTTTTTGGGCACTAAAATCACAATTTTTCCCCAGTGCCCCCTATAAAAGGGAAGGGGACACTAAAAGCACCGGCAATTAAAACAAATTAACTTTAAAACGTAAAATCAAATTAAAATTTGGTTGCCGGGCGTGATGATGCACTCCAGTCCCTCCGGTGCCCACCTCTCGTGGAAGGCCGCGAGCGTACCGGTGGACACCGCGTGCTCCATCTCCAAGGACACCCTGGACCGGATGTAAGAGCGGAAGAGAGGCAGGCAGTCAGGTTGAACGACCCCCTCGACCGCCCGCTGCCTGGACCGGCTGATGGCACCCTTGGCCGTGCCCAGGAGCAGTCCTACGAGGAGGCCTTCGGACCTACCCGCTCCCCTCCGCACAGGGTGCCCAAAGATCAGGAGAGTGGGACTGAAGTGCAGCCAGAATTTCAGGAGCAGCCCCTTCAAATAGTGGAACAGGGGCTGCAACCTCGTGCATTCAATAAAAACATGGAACACGGACTCCTCCAGACCGCAGAAATTGCAGGCGGCCTGGGAGTCCGTGAACCGGCTTAAAAATTTATTGCACGGCACTGCTCCGTGCACCACCCTCCAGGCCAAGTCCCCGATGAATAGTGGGAGGACCCCTGCGTAGAGTGCCCTCCATCGGGGACCCCCGCCTCCTCCGGACGGCAAGATGGTACGCCATGGCGTGTCCGGACGGCCGGCGAGGATGGCAAAGTTGAGGGTGTGCAGGAGCAGCCCGTACAGGAAACCCCTCCGCGCGGAACTGAAAGGCACGGAGGGGATTTCCCCGAGGCGGCTCAAGTTGTGAGGCGCCGGCCCCCGAGGGAGGTTCCGGGGTTTGGCGCCGATGAGGAATTCCGTCCGGACGGGGGTCAGTTCGGACGGGATCTCCCTACGTGCTTGAGCCTCCTCGATACACCTAACGGAGTCAGGGCCCAGAGCTGTTTTTAGCGACTCGATGGCATCGGCCGCGCGGCGGACGTTGGCAGAATTTAGGCGCCGCGCCAGCGTGACTGGCGCCATCCAGCCCGCTCCTCCGCCATCGAGCAGGTCCCTGACCCTGGTCACCTCACCAGCCACAGCCCTCTCTTCCGACCGCCACATAAAACCTCGGCCGTGGAGGTACGGATTCCCGAGCAGCGGCTCCTGCAGGACGGCCGCCACTCCAGCCGGTGGAGAGCTGCGCTTGGTGGAGACTTTGTTCCAGACCCTGATGAGTTCCCTGTAAAAGACAGGCAGCTCCCGGAGGGCGGTCCTGGCACCCCCCAAGTTCACAAACAGGAGCTGCGTGTCATAATTGAGGTCGAGCTGCTGGCGGAAGAAATACCTCGCCAGAGCACACCACCTTGGAGGGGGCTCGACGTAAAGGTATCTCTGCAGGGTCTGAAGACGGAAAGTCGCGAGCTGGGCGCTGACGCACACCAACGACTGACCGCCCTCCTCAAGCGGGAGACTCAAGACCGCGGCAGAGACCCAGTGCTTCCTGTTGTTCCAGAAGAAGTCCACCAGCTTCTTCTGTATCTTGGCGACAAACGCAGGGGGAGGGGTCAAAGTGACCAGCCGGTACCACAGCATTGCGGCCACCAGCTGGTTTATGACTAGCGCTCGACCCCTGTAGGACAGCACTCGGAGCAGTCCTGTCCAGCGCCCTAGGCGAGCGGCGACCTTGGCCTCCAGCTCCTGCCAGTTCGCCGGCCAGGCTCCCTCGTCTGGGCTAAGGTAGACTCCCAGATAGAGGAGATGGGTCGTGCTCCAGGCAAAAGGCCTGAGCTCCTCCGGCAGGGAGTCCACCCGCCACTGACCCACCAGGAGTCCGGAACATTTCTCCCAGTTGATCCTGGCGGAGGACGCGGCCGAGTAAATCTCCTGGCACTCACGCATCCTCCGCAGGTCAGCGGGATCCTCTACCGCGAGGAGCACGTCATCGGCGTAAGCCGAGAGGACGACCTCCACGCCCGGCCCTTGCAGAGCCAGTCCCGTCAACCTCGTCCGCAAGAGGCGCAGGAAAGGCTCCACGCAAACGGCGTATAACTGGCCGGACATGGGGCATCCCTGGCGCACCCCTCTCCTAAAGCGAAGGGGCGCCGTCAAGGACCCGTTAACCTTAATCAGACACTCCGCGGCGGCGTACAAAAGTCGGATCCGGGCGACGAAATGCGTCCCGAACCCGAAAGCGCGCAGAGTTCCGAGCAGATAGTCGTGATCCACCCTGTCGAACGCCTTCTCTTGGTCGAGGGATAGGAAGGCGACCGACAGACCAGCCTCCTGGGAGCAATGGATGAGGTCCCGGACCAGATGGATGTTGTCGTGGATCGTCCGGCCCGGGACCGTGTATGACTGGTCGGGGTGGATCATGTGGTCCAGCACGGCACCAAGGCGAGCAGACATCGCCCTGGCGAAGATTTTGTAGTCCGTGCTGAGGAGGGAGACCGGGCGCCAGTTCTTAAGGAGGCGGAGATCGCCCTTCTTAGGCAGCAGGACGATGACTGCCCTGCGCCAAGAGAGGGGCATCTCCCCGGTCGCCAGACTTTCCCCCAGGACCCGCGCGTAGTCGCTCCCCAGGACGTCCCAGAACGCCCTGTGGAACTCCACGGTCAGCCCGTCCAGCCCCGGGGATTTTCCCCTCGAGAGCCGGGCGAGGGCACCGGTCAGCTCCGCCAGGCTTAGCGGAGCTTCCAGATTTTCGGCGCCCTCCGGGCCGACCTTCGGCAGGTCCTCCCACAAAACTCTACGCGCTTCCTCGCTGGACGGATCCGGAGAGAACAGAGCCCCGTAATATTCACGGACCCTGTTGTTGACGCCCTCCGGATCCGAGACGAGAGAGCCGTCGTCGGCCAGCAGCGTCAAGAGCTGCTTACGGACACTCTGCCTTTTTTCCAGCGAGTAGAAGAAGGGGGAGCCGCGGTCCAGATCCCGCAGGAACCGGATCCGCGACCTCACGAACGCGCCTCGGGACCCGACGAGCTGCAGGTCCTTCAGCGCGGCCTTCTTCGCTTCGTACACCGTCCGCAGGGCCGGGTCCTGGACGACTTGACCGAGACGGGCTTCCAGGTCGAGCACCTCTTTTTCTAGGCGCCCGACTCTGGCCGCCCGCCTCTTGGTCGACCCCCTCGCGTACTCTTGACAGAAGACGCGGACGTGAGCCTTGCCCACGTCCCACCATAGCCTCAAGGAGGGGAAGCCCCCCTGCTTCCTTCTCCAGTCGGACCAGAATCGACGGAACGAGTCCTGGAACCGCACGTCCTCCAGCAGCCGGTTGTTAAAGTGCCAGTACGCGGACCCCGTCCTCGCGCGGAGCGAAGCGAGCTCCGCCCACACCAGGTGGTGGTCCGAACACGGCACCGGCCGCATGGAGGCCGCCGGGACGCAGGAAACGTACGCCCGAGACACGTAAAGGCGGTCGACTCTAGACCATCCAACTCCAGGCCTCACCCAAGTAAAGGCGCTGGAGTCGGGGTGGAGATTTCGCCAGACGTCCACCAAGTCGAAGGACCCGACCAGGTCCCTCAACTTCTCCATCGCCGTCATGCACTGCGGGGCACCGGAGCGGTCCCTCGCCTCGAGGGTGCAGTTAAAATCCCCCCCGAGGACAATGCAGTCGCCGACGTCGACGGAGCCAAGAAGAGCGGACACCTCTTCAAAGAAGCGCGTTTGCTGCGGGCCGGGATGAGGGGCGTACACGTTCACGAGATGGAGCGGCACGTCCCCCAGGCGAACCGTTACGTGCAGCAAGCGGCCTGGCACGGGCTCCTCGACCCCCAAGATCTCCGGCTGAAAATGCGGGCCCAGCAAGATGGCCACCCCACTAGAAATGGCGGTGAGGTGGCTCATGCGGACCTCTCCTTGCCATTCCAGGAGCCACGTGGCTTCGTCTCCCGGAACGGTGTGGGTTTCTTGCAGGAAGCACACCGCATATTTCCCCTCCCGCAGGAGCGAAAAATTGTCAAATCTACGGCGTGCCCCTCTGCCGCCGTTGATGTTGAGGCTGGCTATGGTTATCTTCATGGCAAAAGCATAGTGCAACCTCTACCTTAACCTATTGTGGGGGAGGGAGCGGAGTCTTTTGTTGAACTCCGCTCCCTCCGCAGCCCAGCGAGGAGTCCCTCGAGCTCGCGCAGCTCAAGGTGCTGCTCCTTTGTCAAGGGCCCGCCCGCGGCCAAGGTTTTAACGGCGGCGCGGACGGACCCCTTGATCAGCTCCGGCTCGGACCATTTTTCCAGGGCCAGTCGGGCTTGGTCGCGGCGACCCCGGCTCTGGGCCAAAAAGTCCCGGAGTTCCTTTGCAGGAACGAGGAGGGCCTCAGCGGCGGCCGCGAGCAGATCCACCGCCTCACTGGCGGTGGTCTCTAGGTCTTCACCCGCGTCCCCCACCGAGTCCCCGTCCTCCTCCGGGAGGTGGCCGCCAGCAGCCGGCCCATCGACCGCACAAGGTACGGCAAATGAACCGGCCGCTCCAACCGGCCCTGGCACTGCCCCGATCCCACCCCCAGGATCGTCGGCAGAGGAGTCCCCACTGGGCTCTTTTAAAAATGGTGCTGGGTCGGGAAATGACAGCGGAAGGGGTTCCCCCTCCGCCCCAGGAACCGGAGAACAAGGAGAGACCCGGCCATAGGAAATCCCCAGGCCCTCCAAGTGCTCCAGCTCCAAAGTAAGGGGCGAGGGTGGGTGTTCCTCCCCCTCCCCGCTGCCACCCCCCGGCCCAGCATCTACAGTTTCATTAAAATCAATATATTTTGTTTCTGCCGGGTCGAGCAACTCCCGGGGGAAGTTGGGTAATAGCTGGGCGGGCTCAGGTTCGGCCTTTTCGGCCTCGCCCGCCTCAGTCCCCGGGACGCCCGGCCCGGCGGCTACGCATTCCTCCGCGGTCCCCACGCCCCCCACGACAGGCAGATCTTCCACTCCATCCCCGGGAGGCAGAGGCTGGGCAGCCTCAACTGTCTCACCCTCCCCGGGGAAAGACTCCTCGCGCCTGCAGCGCAATTTGGGGGCGCTGGTGGGGGACGCGGGACACGCGGCGGGCACCGACTCCTCCGCGGAGGGATATTGTTCCCCCTCCGCCTCATTGGGGCGGTGCCTCTTTTTGTTCCTGGGGGCGCGCGGAGTCAGGGAGACCTCCATGTCTGCCGAGGCCTCCCGCTCCGCCCCCCCCTTTTCCTTTTCTTGCCCGCGCCTGGGCCCCTCTGTGGTGGTGTTCAAGGGCCCGGGCACGGGCTCGGGGCACCCCGCGCTCGCCGGTGACTGGGTTGGGCTGAGCGCGGTGGTCAGACTTTCCGGCGCACCGAGGGGACCCGCCTCTAGATGTTTCTCCTTCTTCCGCGCCTTCTTTCCGCTCGGACGCTCTCCCTCCCCCCCGCCGGAGGCCCTGAAAACAAAGGCCTCCGACGATGCCCGCGCACCCATGGCTCCCGGCACGCGGACGCAACTAGGGGGAGGGGTGGCGGCAGCGCCAGCCTTGGCCGCCTTCGGTGGTTTGGCGGCCTTGGAGGCGGGGCAGTTCTTGCGAACATGCCCCACCTCCCTGCAGGCATGGCACCGCACGCCGTCCGACGTCCAGAAGACGCGGTAGGCAGTCCCCTCGTGCACCACATTAAAGTGCCCTTCTGTCATGTCCTCCCGCGCCAGCCGGACAAAGAGCTGGCGGCGGAAGGAGAACACGTGGCGCAGGCTGTTCTCCCTGAGGCCGAGCGGTATGGGGTTGATCCCTGACCTTACCTCCCCCAGTTGTTGTAGGTGAGGGAGGAGGAGCCCAGCGGGAACAAAGGGCGGGACGTTCGACACGATGACCCTCTGCGCGGTGGCTTCGAGAGGATCCACCGGCAGGAACGTCCCGCCCACCGTGAGCCCCTTTTCGAGGGCCAGGGACACCGCCCGCTCCGACCCCAGGAAGAAAACAGCCTTCCCAGACATCTTGGAGGCTGCGACAATGGCCGAGGGGCCGACTACCCCAGCCATCGCCCGCACGCACTCCTCGATGCTCATTGTGGGGTGAGTGTAGCTCTTGACCCCGTGTTTTTTTGTTATAAGTGTAAATGGTGGCAGGGCAGCGGGTGGCGCAGGAGGTGCTGTGGAAGCGGTTGCCACCTGCGCATACGTCCTTGCTGGCCCCGCCACCGGCGTGGATGGGGTCGCCATCACGGGGTCCCTTTAAGGGCTACACCCACCCCAAAGTCACAGGCCTTAATGGTCTTTAATGGCCTCGTGTATTTAACTGAGCAGAGGAGCCCTTAACGAGGCACCTCTCCCCTCGTTGACAATTGGGGAGAGGCCTTGCTCCCTCTGCTCAGTTGTCTTAATTGTTTTTTTTTAAATTTGGAAGGAAAGGGTTCTCAGAGAGAGAGGGGAGAAACAGAGTAGCAGAGAAAAGAGAGAGGGGGGTGGGAAGGGGGGGGGCTGCGAGGGCAGGTCTCTCCTCGCAGCTGTGGGTGGGTGCACTCCCCAGATGGCAAAACACAAAAGTCTTTGAGGTGGTCTTCAGGTGGGGGGAGAAGATGTCTTCACCTGGGGTAGCTGGAGCCACCAGGCACACCTAACGATCTTTAATTGGGTGATTAATAACAATCTTCAGCCTGGTAGCTCCAGCTATCCCAGGCTAGGCAAATGTGGGGGGTGGGGGGGGTTCCAATTGTGGGGGGGGGCCTAGTTGTAAGCACGGCCCCCACGCACACTACCACACACACACACACCCCCCGCGATGTTCTGGCCCTCAGTGGTCTTCTTTCCTCCCCCCACCGATACAACAAAGTCTGTTTGGGGAAATGCACCCACACCCACCTGTAGAAATGTTGAGTCTCCCTCCTTCCACACTGGATGTTGTTGTGGTTTTTCCCCCTCTCTCCAACTCTTTGCAGAATGATAAAGTTGTTTAATGTTTTCTGTTCTCCTCCTCTCCCTCTGGATAGAAGTTGTGTTGAAGCCCCTTCCTTCCTTCTTTTCCTGGGCTGGTCTCAGGGCTCTCCAGGCAGGAGCTCAAGTTGCTAGCTGCTCCACTCACTGCTCACAGCTCCAACTGAGCAGGACACGCCTCTACTGCTCTACCATTGGTCCTTGTGCATGAAACTCTTTTGAGTTCACCTGTGAAAACATAAAAACATTAAACGGTGCCACCCGACCTGGGTGACACTCCAGACATTTACAAGGCCCATTTTTTTTTTTTTTTCCCCCTTTTTTGTGTTTTTTTTTGTGTTTTTTCTTTTTTTTTTGTTTTTTTTTTGGGCACTAAAATCACAATTTTTCCCCAGTGCCCCCTATAAAAGGGAAGGGGACACTAAAAGCACCGGCAATTAAAACAAATTAACTTTAAAACGTAAAATCAAATTAAAATTTGGTTGCCGGGCGTGATGATGCACTCCAGTCCCTCCGGTGCCCACCTCTCGCGGAAGGCCGCGAGCGTACCGGTGGACACCGCGTGCTCCATCTCCAAGGACACCCTGGACCGGATGTAAGAGCGGAAGAGAGGCAGGCAGTCAGGTTGAACGACCCCCTCGACCGCCCGCTGCCTGGACCGGCTGATGGCACCCTTGGCCGTGCCCAGGAGCAGTCCTACGAGGAGGCCTTCGGACCTACCCGCTCCCCTCCGCACAGGGTGCCCAAAGATCAGGAGAGTGGGACTGAAGTGCAGCCAGAATTTCAGGAGCAGCCCCTTCAAATAATGGAACAGGGGCTGCAACCTTGTGCACTCCATAAAAACATGGAACACGGACTCCTCCAGACCGCAGAAATTGCAGGCGGCCTGGGAGTCCGTGAACCGGCTTAAAAATTTGTTGCACGGCACTGCTCCGTGCACCACCCTCCAGGCCAAGTCCCCGATGAATAGTGGGAGGACCCCTGCGTAGAGTGCCCTCCATCGGGGACCCCCGCCTCCTCCGGACGGCAAGATGGTGCGCCATGGCGTGTCCGGACGGCCGGCGAGGATGGCAAAGTTGAGGGTGTGCAGGAGCAGCCCGTACAGGAAACCCCTCCGCGCGGAACTGAAAGGCACGGAGGGGATTTCCCCGAGGCGGCTCAAGTTGTGAGGCGCCGGCCCCCGAGGGAGGTTCCGGGGTTTGGCGCCGATGAGGAATTCCGTCCGGACGGGGGTCAGTTCGGACGGGATCTCCCCACGTGCTTGAGCCTCCTCGATACACCTAACGGAGTCAGGGCCCAGAGCTGTTTTTAGCGACTCGATGGCATCGGCCGCGTGGCGGACGTTGGCAGAATTTAGGCGCCGCGCCAGCGTGACTGGCGCCATCCAGCCCGCTCCTCCGCCATCGAGCAGGTCCCTGACCCTGGTCACCTCACCAGCCACAGCCCTCTCTTCCGACCGCCACATGAAGCCTCGGCCGTGGAGGTACGGATTCCCGAGCAGCGGCTCCTGCAGGACGGCCGCCACTCCAGCCGGCGGAGAGCTGCGCTTGGTGGAGACTTTGTTCCAGACCCTGATGAGTTCCCTGTAAAAGACAGGCAGCTCCCGGAGGGCGGTCCTGGCACCCCCCAAGTTCACAAACAGGAGCTGCGTGTCATAATTGAGGTCGAGCTGCTGGCGGAAGAAATACCTCGCCAGAGCACACCACCTAGGAGGGGGCTCGACGTAAAGGTATCTCTGCAGGGTCTGAAGACGGAAAGTCGCGAGCTGGGCGCTGACGCACACCAACGACTGACCGCCCTCCTCAAGCGGGAGACTCAAGACCGCGACAGAGACCCAGTGCTTCCTGTTGTTCCAGAAGAAGTCCACCAGCTTCTTCTGTATCTTGGCGACAAACGCAGGGGGAGGGGTCAAAGTGACCAGCCGGTACCACAGCATTGCGGCCACCAGCTGGTTTATGACTAGCGCTCGACCCCTGTAGGACAGCACTCGGAGCAGTCCTGTCCAGCGCCCTAGGCGAGCGGCGACCTTGGCCTCCAGCTCCTGCCAGTTCGCCGGCCAGGCTTCCTCGTCGGGGCTAAGGTAGACTCCCAGATAGAGGAGATGGGTCGTGCTCCAGGCAAAAGGCCTGAGCTCCTCCGGCAGGGAGTCCACCCGCCACTGACCCACCAGGAGTCCGGAACATTTCTCCCAGTTGATCCTGGCGGAGGACGCGGCCGAGTAAATCTCCTGGCACTCACGCATCCTCCGCAGGTCAGCGGGATCCTCTACCGCGAGGAGCACGTCATCGGCGTAAGCCGAGAGGACGACCTCCACGCCCGGCCCTTGCAGAGCCAGTCCCGTCAACCTCGTCCGCAAGAGGCGCAGGAAAGGCTCCACGCAAACGGCGTATAACTGGCCGGACATGGGGCATCCCTGGCGCACCCCTCTCCTAAAGCGAAGGGGCGCCGTCAAGGACCCGTTAACCTTAATCAGACACTCCGCGGCGGCGTACAAAAGTCGGATCCGGGCGACGAAATGCGTCCCGAACCCGAAAGCGCGCAGAGTTCCGAGCAGATAGTCGTGATCCACCCTGTCGAACGCCTTCTCTTGGTCGAGGGATAGGAAGGCGACCGACAGACCAGCCTCCTGGGAGCAATGGATGAGGTCCCGGACCAGATGGATGTTGTCGTGGATTGTCCGGCCCGGGACCGTGTATGACTGGTCGGGGTGGATCATGTGGTCCAGCACGGCACCAAGGCGAGCAGACATCGCCCTGGCGAAGATTTTGTAGTCCGTGCTGAGGAGGGAGACCGGGCGCCAGTTCTTAAGGAGGCGGAGATCGCCCTTCTTAGGCAGCAGGACGATGACTGCCCTGCGCCAAGAGAGGGGCATCTCCCCGGTCGCCAGACTTTCCCCCAGGACCCGCGCGTAGTCGCCCCCCAGGACGTCCCAGAACGCCCTGTGGAACTCCACGGTCAGCCCGTCCAGCCCCGGGGATTTTCCCCTCGAGAGCCGGGCGAGGGCACCGGTCAGCTCCGCCAGGCTTAGCGGAGCTTCCAGATTTTCGGCGCCCTCCGGGCTGACCTTCGGCAGGTCCTCCCACAAAACTCTACGCGCTTCCTCGCTGGACGGATCCGGAGAGAACAGAGCCCCGTAATATTCACGGACCCTGTTGTTGACGCCCTCCGGATCCGAGACGAGAGAGCCGTCGTCGGCCAGCAGCGTCAAGAGCTGCTTACGGACACTCTGCCTTTTTTCCAGCGAGTAGAAGAAGGGGGAGCCGCGGTCCAGATCCCGCAGGAACCGGATCCGCGACCTCACGAACGCGCCTCGGGACCCGACGAGCTGCAGGTCCTTCAGCGCGGCCTTCTTCGCTTCGTACACCGTCCGCAGGGCCGGGTCCTGGACGACTTGACCGAGACGGGCTTCCAGGTCGAGCACCTCTTTTTCTAGGCGCCCGACTCTGGCCGCCCGCCTCTTGGTCGACCCCCTCGCGTACTCTTGACAGAAGACGCGGACGTGAGCCTTGCCCACGTCCCACCATAGCCTCAAGGAGGGGAAGCCCCCCTGCTTCCTTCTCCAGTCGGACCAGAATCGACGGAACGAGTCCTGGAACCGCACGTCCTCCAGCAGCCGGTTGTTAAAGTGCCAGTACGCGGACCCCGTCCTCGCGCGGAGCGAAGCGAGCTCCGCCCACACCAGGTGGTGGTCCGAACACGGCACCGGCCGCATGGAGGCCGCCGGGACGCAGGAAACGTACGCCCGAGACACGTAAAGGCGGTCGACTCTAGACCATCCAACTCCAGGCCTCACCCAAGTAAAGGCGCTGGAGTCGGGGTGGAGATTTCGCCAGACGTCCACCAAGTCGAAGGACCCGACCAGGTCCCTCAACTTCTCCATCGCCGTCATGCACTGCGGGGCACCGGAGCGGTCCCTCGCCTCGAGGGTGCAGTTAAAATCCCCCCCGAGGACAATGCAGTCGCCGACGTCGACGGAGCCAAGAAGAGCGGACACCTCTTCAAAGAAGCGCGTTTGCTGCGGGCCGGGATGAGGGGCGTACACGTTCACGAGATGGAGCGGCACGTCCCCCAGGCGAACCGTTACGTGCAGCAAGCGGCCTGGCACGGGCTCCTCGACCCCCAAGATCTCCGGCTGAAAATGCGGGCCCAGCAAGATGGCCACCCCACTAGAAATGGCGGTGAGGTGGCTCATGCGGACCTCTCCTTGCCATTCCAGGAGCCACGTGGCTTCGTCTCCCGGAACGGTGTGGGTTTCTTGCAGGAAGCACACCGCATATTTCCCCTCCCGCAGGAGCGAAAAATTGTCAAATCTACGGCGTGCCCCTCTGCCGCCGTTGATGTTGAGGCTGGCTATGGTTATCTTCATGGCAAAAGCATAGTGCAACCTCTACCTTAACCTATTGTGGGGGAGGGAGCGGAGTCTTTTGTTGAACTCCGCTCCCTCCGCAGCCCGGCGAGGAGTCCCTCGAGCTCGCGCAGCTCAAGGTGCTGCTCCTTTGTCAAGGGCCCGCCCGCGGCCAAGGTTTTAACGGCGGCGCGGACGGACCCCTTGATCAGCTCCGGCTCGGACCATTTTTCCAGGGCCAGTCGGGCTTGGTCGCGGCGACCCCGGCTCTGGGCCAAAAAGTCCCGGAGTTCCTTTGCAGGAACGAGGAGGGCCTCAGCGGCGGCCGCGAGCAGATCCACCGCCTCCCTGGCGGTGGTCTCTAGGTCTTCACCCGCGTCCCCCACCGAGTCCCCGTCCTCCTCCGGGAGTTGGCCGCCAGCAGCCGGCCCATCGACCGCACAAGGTACGGCAAATGAACCGGCCGCTCCAACCGGCCCTGGCACTGCCCCGATCCCACCCCCAGGATCGTCGGCAGAGGAGTCCCCACTGGGCTCTTTTAAAAATGGTGCTGGGTCGGGAAATGACAGCGGAAAGGGTTCCCCCTCCGCCCCAGGAACCGGAGAACAAGGAGAGACCCGGCCATAGGAAATCCCCAGGCCCTCCAAGTGCTCCAGCTCCAAAGTAAGGGGCGAGGGTGGGTGTTCCACCCCCTCCCCGCTGCCACCCCCCGGCCCAGCATCTACAGTGTCATAATTATTTATTTGTATTTCTGCCGGGTCGAGCGACTCCCGGGGGAAGTTGGATAATAGCTGGGCGGGCTCAGGTTCGGCCTTTTCGGCCCCGCCCGCCTCGGTCCCCGGGACGCTCGACCCGGCGGCTACGCATTCTTCCACTGGCCCCACGCCCCCCACGACAGGCAGATCTTCCACGCCCTCCCCAGGAGGCAGCGGCTGGGCAGCCTCGACTGCCTCACCCTCCCCGGGGAAAGACTCCTCGCGCCTGCAGCGCAATTTGGGGGCGCTGGTGGGGGACGCGGGACACGCGGCGGGCACCGCCTCCTCCGCGGAGGGATGTTGTTCCCCCTCCGCCTCATTGGGGCGGTGCCTCTTTTTGTTCCTGGGGGCGCGCGGAGTCAGGGAGACCTCCATGTCTGCCGAGGCCTCCCGCTCCGCCCCCCCCTTTTCCTTTTCTTGCCCGCGCCTGGGCCCCTCTGTGGTGTTATTCAAGGGCCCGGGCACGGGCTCGGGGCACCCCGCACTCGCCGGTGACTGGGTTGGGCTGAGCGCGGTGGTCAAACTTTCCGGCGCACCGAGGGGACCCGCCTCTAGATGTTTCTCCTTCTTCCGCGCCTTCTTTCCGCTCGGACGCTCTCCCTCCCCCCCGCCGGAGGCCCTGAAAACAAAGGCCTCCGACGATGCCCGCGCACCCATGGCTCCCGGCACGCGGACGCAACTAGGGGGAGGGGTGGCGGCGGCGCCAGCTATGGCCGCCTTCGGTGGTTTGGCGGCCTTGGAGGCGGGGCAGTTCTTACGAACGTGCCCCACCTCCCTGCAGGCATGGCACCGCACGCCGTCCGACGTCCAGAAGACGCGGTAGGCAGTCCCCTCGTGCACCACATTAAAGTGCCCTTCTGTCACGTCCTCCCGCGCCAGCCGGACAAAGAGCTGGCGGCGGAAGGAGAACACGTGGCGCAGGCTGTTCTCCCTGAGGCCGAGCGGTATGGGGTTGATCCCTGACCTTACCTCCCCCAGTTGTTGTAGGTGAGGGAGGAGGAGCTCAGCGGGAACAAAGGGCGGGACGTTCGACACGATGACCCTCTGCGCGGTGGCCTCGAGAGGATCCACCGGCAGGAACGTCCCGCCCACCGTGAGCCCCTTTTCGAGGGCCAGGGACACCGCCCGCTCCGACCCCAGGATGAAAACAGCCTTCCCAGACATCTTGGAGGCTGCGACAATGGCCGAGGGGCCGACTACCCCAGCCATCGCCCGCACGCACTCCTCGATGCTCATTGTGGGGTGAGTGTAGCTCTTGACCCCGTGTTTTTTTGTTATAAGTGTAAATGGTGGCAGGGCAGCGGGTGGCGCAGGAGGTGCTGTGGAAGCGGTTGCCACCTGCGCATACGTCCTTGCTGGCCCTGCCACCGGCGTGGATGGGGTCGCCATCACGGGGTCCCTTTAAGGGCTACACCCACCCCAAAGTCACAGGCCTTAATGGTCTTTAATGGCCTCGTGTATTTAACTGAGCAGAGGAGCCCTTAACGAGGCACCTCTCCCCTCGTTGACAATTGGGGAGAGGCCTTGCTCCCTCTGCTCAGTTGTCTTAATTGTTTTTTTTTTTTTTTTTTAAATTTGGAAGGAAAGGGTTCTCAGAGAGAGAGGGGAGAAACAGAGTAGCAGAGAAAGAGAGAGGGGGGTGGGAAGGGGGGGGGGGCTGCGAGGGCAGGTCTCTCCTCGCAGCTGTGGGTGGGTGCACTCCCCAGATGGCAAAACACAAAAGTCTTTGAGGTGGTCTTCAGGTGGGGGGAGAAGATGTCTTCACCTGGGGTAGCTGGAGCCACCAGGCACTCCCAACGATCTTTAATTGGGTGATTGAGAAAAACAACAATCTTCAGCCTGGTAGCTCCAGCTATCCCAGGCTAGGCAATTGTGGGGGGGGCCTAGTTGTAAGCACGGCCCCCACGCACACTTCCACACACACACACACCCCCCGCGATGTTCCGGCCCTCAGTGGTCTTCTTTCCTCCCCCCACCGATACAACAAAGTCTGTTTGGGGAAATGCACCCACACCCACCTGTAGAGATAGTAGAGTCTCCCTCCTTCCACACTGGATGTTGGTTGTTGTGGTTTTTCCCCCTCTCTCCAACTCTTTGCAGAAATGATAAAGATGTTTAAAGGTTTTCTGTTCTCCTCCTCTCCCTCTGGGTAAAGTTGATGTTGAAGCCCCTTCCTTCCTTCTGTTCCTGGGCTGGTCTCAGGGCTCTCCAGGCAGGAGCTCAGGTTGCTTGCTGCTCCTCTCACTGCTCACAGCTCCAACTGAGCAGGACACGCCTCTACTGCTCTACCATTGGTCCTTGTGCATGAAACTCTTTTTGGAGTTCACCTGCAAAAACATAAAACATGTATCCGTGCCACCCGACCTGGATGACACACACAAGACATTTACAAGGCCCCTTTTTTATTTATTTTTTTGTGTTTTTTTTTTTTGGGGCACTAAAATCAAATTTTTCCTTTTTCCAGTGCCCCCTATAAAAGGAGAGGGGGACACTAAAAGTACCGGCAATTAAAACAAATTAAACTTTAAAACGTAAAATCAAATTAAAATTTGGTTGCCGGGCGTGATGATGCACTCCAGTCCCTCCGGTGCCCACCTCTCGCGGAAGGCCGCGAGCGTACCGGTGGACACCGCGTGCTCCATCTCCAAGGACACCCTGGATCGGATGTAAGAGCGGAAGAGAGGCAGGCAGTCAGGTTGAACGACCCCCTCGACCGCCCGCTGCCTGGACCGGCTGATGGCACCCTTGGCCGTGCCCAGGAGCAGTCCTACGAGGAGGCCCTCGGACCTACCCGCTCCCCTCCGCACAGGGTGCCCAAAGATCAGGAGAGTGGGACTGAAGTGCAGCCAGAATTTCAGGAGCAGCCCCTTCAAATAATAAAACAGGGGCTGCAACCTCGTGCATTCCATAAAAACATGGAACACGGACTCCTCCAGACCGCAGAAATTGCAGGCGGCCTGGGAGTCCGTGAACCGGCTTAAAAATTTGTTGCACGGCACTGCTCCGTGCACCACCCTCCAGGCCAAGTCCCCGATGAATAGTGGGAGGACCCCTGCGTAGAGGGCCCTCCATCGGGGACCCCCGCCTCCTCCGGACGGCAAGATGGTACGCCATGGCGTGTCCGGACGGCCGGCGAGGATGGCAAAGTTGAGGGTGTGCAGGAGCAGCCCGTACAGGAAACCCCTCCGCGCGGAACTGAAAGGCACGGAGGGGATTTCCCCGAGGCGGCTCAAGTTGTGAGGCGCCGGCCCCCGAGGGAGGTTCCGGGGTTTGGCGCCGATGAGGAATTCCGTCCGGACGGGGGTCAGTTCGGACGGGATCTCCCCACGTGCTTGAGCCTCCTCGATACACCTAACGGAGTCAGGGCCCAGAGCTGTTTTTAGCGACTCGATGGCATCGGCCGCGCGGCGGACGTTGGCAGAATTTAGGCGCCGCGCCAGCGTGACTGGCGCCATCCAGCCCGCTCCTCCGCCATCGAGCAGGTCCCTGACCCTGGTCACCTCACCAGCCACAGCCCTCTCTTCCGACCGCCACATGAAGCCTCGGCCGTGGAGGTACGGATTCCCGAGCAGCGGTTCCTGCAGGACGGCCGCCACTCCAGCCGGCGGAGAGCTGCGCTTGGTGGAGACTTTGTTCCAGACCCTGATGAGTTCCCTGTAAAAGACAGGCAGCTCCCGGAGGGCGGTCCTGGCACCCCCCAAGTTCACAAACAGGAGCTGCGTGTCATAATTGAGGTCGAGCTGCTGGCGGAAGAAATACCTCGCCAGAGCACACCACCTAGGAGGGGGCTCGACGTAAAGGTATCTCTGCAGGGTCTGAAGACGGAAAGTCGCGAGCTGGGCGCTGACGCACACCAACGACTGACCGCCCTCCTCAAGCGGGAGACTCAAGACCGCGACAGAGACCCAGTGCTTCCTGTTGTTCCAGAAGAAGTCCACCAGCTTCTTCTGTATCTTGGCGACAAACGCAGGGGGAGGGGTCAAAGTGACCAGCCGGTACCACAGCATTGCGGCCACCAGCTGGTTTATGACTAGCGCTCGACCCCTGTAGGACAGCACTCGGAGCAGTCCTGTCCAGCGCCCTAGGCGAGCGGCGACCTTGGCCTCCAGCTCCTGCCAGTTCGCCGGCCAGGCTTCCTCGTCGGGGCTAAGGTAGACTCCCAGATAGAGGAGATGGGTCGTGCTCCAGGCAAAAGGCCTGAGCTCCTCCGGCAGGGAGTCCACCCGCCACTGACCCACCAGGAGTCCGGAACATTTCTCCCAGTTGATCCTGGCGGAGGACGCGGCCGAGTAAATCTCCTGGCACTCACGCATCCTCCGCAGGTCAGCGGGATCCTCTACCGCGAGGAGCACGTCATCGGCGTAAGCCGAGAGGACGACCTCCACGCCCGGCCCTTGCAGAGCCAGTCCCGTCAACCTCGTCCGCAAGAGGCGCAGGAAAGGCTCCACGCAAACGGCGTATAACTGGCCGGACATGGGGCATCCCTGGCGCACCCCTCTCCTAAAGCGAAGGGGCGCCGTCAAGGACCCGTTAACCTTAATCAGACACTCCGCGGCGGCGTACAAAAGTCGGATCCGGGCGACGAAATGCGTCCCGAACCCGAAAGCGCGCAGAGTTCCGAGCAGATAGTCGTGATCCACCCTGTCGAACGCCTTCTCTTGGTCGAGGGATAGGAAGGCGACCGACAGACCAGCCTCCTGGGAGCAATGGATGAGGTCCCGGACCAGATGGATGTTGTCGTGGATTGTCCGGCCCGGGACCGTGTATGACTGGTCGGGGTGGATCATGTGGTCCAGCACGGCACCAAGGCGAGCAGACATCGCCCTGGCGAAGATTTTGTAGTCCGTGCTGAGGAGGGAGACCGGGCGCCAGTTCTTAAGGAGGCGGAGATCGCCCTTCTTAGGCAGCAGGACGATGACTGCCCTGCGCCAAGAGAGGGGCATCTCCCCGGTCGCCAGACTTTCCCCCAGGACCCGCGCGTAGTCGCCCCCCAGGACGTCCCAGAACGCCCTGTGGAACTCCACGGTCAGCCCGTCCAGCCCCGGGGATTTTCCCCTCGAGAGCCGGGCGAGGGCACCGGTCAGCTCCGCCAGGCTTAGCGGAGCTTCCAGATTTTCGGCGCCCTCCGGGCTGACCTTCGGCAGGTCCTCCCACAAAACTCTACGCGCTTCCTCGCTGGACGGATCCGGAGAGAACAGAGCCCCGTAATATTCACGGACCCTGTTGTTGACGCCCTCCGGATCCGAGACGAGAGAGCCGTCGTCGGCCAGCAGCGTCAAGAGCTGCTTACGGACACTCTGCCTTTTTTCCAGCGAGTAGAAGAAGGGGGAGCCGCGGTCCAGATCCCGCAGGAACCGGATCCGCGACCTCACGAACGCGCCTCGGGACCCGACGAGCTGCAGGTCCTTCAGCGCGGCCTTCTTCGCTTCGTACACCGTCCGCAGGGCCGGGTCCTGGACGACTTGACCGAGACGGGCTTCCAGGTCGAGCACCTCTTTTTCTAGGCGCCCGACTCTGGCCGCCCGCCTCTTGGTCGACCCCCTCGCGTACTCTTGACAGAAGACGCGGACGTGAGCCTTGCCCACGTCCCACCATAGCCTCAAGGAGGGGAAGCCCCCCTGCTTCCTTCTCCAGTCGGACCAGAATCGACGGAACGAGTCCTGGAACCGCACGTCCTCCAGCAGCCGGTTGTTAAAGTGCCAGTACGCGGACCCCGTCCTCGCGCGGAGCGAAGCGAGCTCCGCCCACACCAGGTGGTGGTCCGAACACGGCACCGGCCGCATGGAGGCCGCCGGGACGCAGGAAACGTACGCCCGAGACACGTAAAGGCGGTCGACTCTAGACCATACAACTCCAGGCCTCACCCAAGTAAAGGCGCTGGAGTCGGGGTGGAGATTTCGCCAGACGTCCACCAAGTCGAAGGACCCGACCAGGTCCCTCAACTTCTCCATCGCCGTCATGCACTGCGGGGCACCGGAGCGGTCCCTCGCCTCGAGGGTGCAGTTAAAATCCCCCCCGAGGACAATGCAGTCGCCGACGTCGACGGAGCCAAGAAGAGCGGACACCTCTTCAAAGAAGCGCGTTTGCTGCGGGCCGGGATGAGGGGCGTACACGTTCACGAGATGGAGCGGCACGTCCCCCAGGCGAACCGTTACGTGCAGCAAGCGGCCTGGCACGGGCTCCTCGACCCCCAAGATCTCCGGCTGAAAATGCGGGCCCAGCAAGATGGCCACCCCACTAGAAATGGCGGTGAGGTGGCTCATGCGGACCTCTCCTTGCCATTCCAGGAGCCACGTGGCTTCGTCTCCCGGAACGGTGTGGGTTTCTTGCAGGAAGCACACCGCATATTTCCCCTCCCGCAGGAGCGAAAAATTGTCAAATCTACGGCGTGCCCCTCTGCCGCCGTTGATGTTGAGGCTGGCTATGGTTATCTTCATGGCAAAAGCATAGTGCAACCTCTACCTTAACCTATTGTGGGGGAGGGAGCGGAGTCTTTTGTTGAACTCCGCTCCCTCCGCAGCCCGGCGAGGAGTCCCTCGAGCTCGCGCAGCTCAAGGTGCTGCTCCTTTGTCAAGGGCCCGCCCGCGGCCAAGGTTTTAACGGCGGCGCGGACGGACCCCTTGATCAGCTCCGGCTCGGACCATTTTTCCAGGGCCAGTCGGGCTTGGTCGCGGCGACCCCGGCTCTGGGCCAAAAAGTCCCGGAGTTCCTTTGCAGGAACGAGGAGGGCCTCAGCGGCGGCCGCGAGCAGATCCACCGCCTCCCTGGCGGTGGTCTCTAGGTCTTCACCCGCGTCCCCCACCGAGTCCCCGTCCTCCTCCGGGAGTTGGCCGCCAGCAGCCGGCCCATCGACCGCACAAGGTACGGCAAATGAACCGGCCGCTCCAACCGGCCCTGGCACTGCCCCGATCCCACCCCCAGGATCGTCGGCAGAGGAGTCCCCACTGGGCTCTTTTAAAAATGGTGCTGGGTCGGGAAATGACAGCGGAAAGGGTTCCCCCTCCGCCCCAGGAACCGGAGAACAAGGAGAGACCCGGCCATAGGAAATCCCCAGGCCCTCCAAGTGCTCCAGCTCCAAAGTAAGGGGCGAGGGTGGGTGTTCCACCCCCTCCCCGCTGCCACCCCCCGGCCCAGCATCTACAGTGTCATAATTATTTATTTGTATTTCTGCCGGGTCGAGCGACTCCCGGGGGAAGTTGGATAATAGCTGGGCGGGCTCAGGTTCGGCCTTTTCGGCCCCGCCCGCCTCGGTCCCCGGGACGCTCGACCCGGCGGCTACGCATTCTTCCACTGGCCCCACGCCCCCCACGACAGGCAGATCTTCCACGCCCTCCCCAGGAGGCAGCGGCTGGGCAGCCTCGACTGCCTCACCCTCCCCGGGGAAAGACTCCTCGCGCCTGCAGCGCAATTTGGGGGCGCTGGTGGGGGACGCGGGACACGCGGCGGGCACCGCCTCCTCCGCGGAGGGATGTTGTTCCCCCTCCGCCTCATTGGGGCGGTGCCTCTTTTTGTTCCTGGGGGCGCGCGGAGTCAGGGAGACCTCCATGTCTGCCGAGGCCTCCCGCTCCGCCCCCCCCTTTTCCTTTTCTTGCCCGCGCCTGGGCCCCTCTGTGGTGTTATTCAAGGGCCCGGGCACGGGCTCGGGGCACCCCGCACTCGCCGGTGACTGGGTTGGGCTGAGCGCGGTGGTCAAACTTTCCGGCGCACCGAGGGGACCCGCCTCTAGATGTTTCTCCTTCTTCCGCGCCTTCTTTCCGCTCGGACGCTCTCCCTCCCCCCCGCCGGAGGCCCTGAAAACAAAGGCCTCCGACGATGCCCGCGCACCCATGGCTCCCGGCACGCGGACGCAACTAGGGGGAGGGGTGGCGGCGGCGCCAGCTATGGCCGCCTTCGGTGGTTTGGCGGCCTTGGAGGCGGGGCAGTTCTTACGAACGTGCCCCACCTCCCTGCAGGCATGGCACCGCACGCCGTCCGACGTCCAGAAGACGCGGTAGGCAGTCCCCTCGTGCACCACATTAAAGTGCCCTTCTGTCACGTCCTCCCGCGCCAGCCGGACAAAGAGCTGGCGGCGGAAGGAGAACACGTGGCGCAGGCTGTTCTCCCTGAGGCCGAGCGGTATGGGGTTGATCCCTGACCTTACCTCCCCCAGTTGTTGTAGGTGAGGGAGGAGGAGCTCAGCGGGAACAAAGGGCGGGACGTTCGACACGATGACCCTCTGCGCGGTGGCCTCGAGAGGATCCACCGGCAGGAACGTCCCGCCCACCGTGAGCCCCTTTTCGAGGGCCAGGGACACCGCCCGCTCCGACCCCAGGATGAAAACAGCCTTCCCAGACATCTTGGAGGCTGCGACAATGGCCGAGGGGCCGACTACCCCAGCCATCGCCCGCACGCACTCCTCGATGCTCATTGTGGGGTGAGTGTAGCTCTTGACCCCGTGTTTTTTTGTTATAAGTGTAAATGGTGGCAGGGCAGCGGGTGGCGCAGGAGGTGCTGTGGAAGCGGTTGCCACCTGCGCATACGTCCTTGCTGGCCCTGCCACCGGCGTGGATGGGGTCGCCATCACGGGGTCCCTTTAAGGGCTACACCCACCCCAAAGTCACAGGCCTTAATGGTCTTTAATGGCCTCGTGTATTTAACTGAGCAGAGGAGCCCTTAACGAGGCACCTCTCCCCTCGTTGACAATTGGGGAGAGGCCTTGCTCCCTCTGCTCAGTTGTCTTAATTGTTTTTTTTTTTTTTTTTAAATTTGGAAGGAAAGGGTTCTCAGAGAGAGAGGGGAGAAACAGAGTAGCAGAGAAAGAGAGAGGGGGGTGGGAAGGGGGGGGGGCTGCGAGGGCAGGTCTCTCCTCGCAGCTGTGGGTGGGTGCACTCCCCAGATGGCAAAACACAAAAGTCTTTGAGGTGGTCTTCAGGTGGGGGGAGAAGATGTCTTCACCTGGGGTAGCTGGAGCCACCAGGCACTCCCAACGATCTTTAATTGGGTGATTGAGAAAAACAACAATCTTCAGCCTGGTAGCTCCAGCTATCCCAGGCTAGGCAATTGTGGGGGGGGCCTAGTTGTAAGCACGGCCCCCACGCACACTTCCACACACACACACACCCCCCGCGATGTTCCGGCCCTCAGTGGTCTTCTTTCCTCCCCCCACCGATACAACAAAGTCTGTTTGGGGAAATGCACCCACACCCACCTGTAGAGATAGTAGAGTCTCCCTCCTTCCACACTGGATGTTGGTTGTTGTGGTTTTTCCCCCTCTCTCCAACTCTTTGCAGAAATGATAAAGATGTTTAAAGGTTTTCTGTTCTCCTCCTCTCCCTCTGGGTAAAGTTGATGTTGAAGCCCCTTCCTTCCTTCTGTTCCTGGGCTGGTCTCAGGGCTCTCCAGGCAGGAGCTCAGGTTGCTTGCTGCTCCTCTCACTGCTCACAGCTCCAACTGAGCAGGACACGCCTCTACTGCTCTACCATTGGTCCTTGTGCATGAATGACAGAAGGATAGTTTGCAGTTGAAGCAGGCAATCAGGAAGGCGAATGGAATGTTGGCCTTCATTGCGAGAGGGATGGAGTACAAAAGCAGGGAGGTCCTGCTGCAACTGTACAGGGTATTGGTGAGGCCGCACCTGGAGTACTGCGTGCAGTTTTGGTCACCTTACTTAAAGAAGGATATACTAGCTTTGGAGGGGGTACAGAGACGATTCACTAGGCTGATTCCGGAGATGAGGGGGTTACCTTATGATGATAGATTGAGTAAACTGGGTCTTTACTCGTTGGAGTTCAGAAGGATGAGGGGTGATCTTATAGAAACATTTAAAATAATGAAAGGGATAGACAAGATAGAGGCAGAGAGGTTGTTTCCACTGGTCGGGGAGACTAGAACTAGGGGGCACAGCCTCAAAATATGGGGGAGCCAATTTAAAACCGAGTTGAGAAGGAATTTCTTCTCCCAGAGGGTTGTGAATCTGTGGAATTCTCTGCCCAAGGAAGCAGTTGAGGCTAGCTCATTGAATGTATTCAAATCACAGAGAGATAGATAGATTTTTAACCAATAAGTGAATTAAGGGTTATGGGGAGCAGGCGGGTAAGTGGAGCTGAGTCCACGGCCAGATCAGCCATGATCTTGTTGAATGGCGGAGCAGGCTCGAGGGGCTAGATGGCTTACTCCTGTTCCTAATTCTTATGTTCTTATGTACTAGGCAAACTAATGGGACGTCCCCTGGACCTAATGGTCTGCATCCTAGGGTTTTAAAAGTTGCTGCAGAGACAGTAGATGCATTGGTTGTAATTTACCAAAATTCCCTGGATCCTGGAGAGGTCCCAGCGGATTGAAAAACCGCAAATGTAACGGCTCTATTTGAGAAAGGAGGGAGACAAAAAGCAGGAAACTGTAGATGTTGTGATTTTGGATTTCCAGAAGGCATTCGATAAGGTGTCACATAATAGGTTACGGTACAAGGTAAGAGCTCACGGGGTTGGGGGTAATATATTAGCATAGATAGAGGATTGGCTAACTAACAGAAAACAGAGAGGCAGGATAAATGGGTCATTTTCATTTTGGCAAACTGTAACTAGTGGAGTGCCACAGGGATCAGTGCTGGGGCCTTTAACTATTTACAATCTATATTAATGATTTGGATGAAGGGACCAAGTGTAATGTAGCCAAATTTGCTGATGATACAAAGATGGGTAGAAAAGCAAGTTGTGAGGAGGACACAAAGGCCCGAAATTGCCCTCCGCCCGAAACGGGGCGCACGCACCCAATTTGTTATGTGTTTGCTGCCGTGGTGGTTGAGGTGGCCTCTTGACCAAAATTCTGCTCTTTTCTTTTCCAGATGGACCGGAAGTCGCTCATAATGGGGGCGGAAGTGGGGCACTGAGTACACCAGAGGGGTGGAAATTGGGGGGAGTTTAGTGTCCGCCACTGTCAGTTATCAGCATAGCGCTGATGGCACCACGTCACCATGGCTCTCCCTTTCACTTAAAGGGGAGAGCCTGTGGAGGATTTTGGTCGGGCGAGCAGTCTGGCCGACAAATATAAACATGGCGGCAGCGGCAATGCATCCTCCCGTTTAATGGGAGCCACACTGCCATTGCAGAAGGCCTAAGCCTCACTGCACTACCTTTGAAAAGTAGATTTTGGCACCGGCCGGTGGGAGGAAGATTTTCATGACGGAATATCGCCGTCGGTGGGTGGAACATCGGTGGTGTGCACTGTGATGATGCACTTAGCATGGATCGGCAGCAGTAGAGGGGGAGCAGGTCACCGCTGGGATACCGCAGGAGTGGAATTTTGATAATGGCGGCCATTACGTGAAAAGTCGGCGGCCATTGCACTCCACTGCGTGACCGCCGATTTCTGGTGTTAAAAGGCCTTAAGGAAGGGTGAAATTTCAGCCCCAAAAAATCTGCAAAGGGATATAGACAGGCTAAGTGCGTGGGCAAAAATTTGGCCGATGGAGTATAATGTGGGAAAATGTTAGATTGGAAATATTTTAAAGCAAATTATTATTTAATTGGAGAGAGATTACAAAATGCAAATGTATAAAATTAGGGAAGTCTTGCTACAACTGTACAGGGCGTTGACGAGACCACACCTGGAGTACGGCATACAGTTTTGATCTCCTTATTTAAGAAGGGATATACTTGCAGTGGAGGCAGTTCAGAGAAGGTTCGCTAGGTTGATTCTTGGAATGAAGGGGTTGTCATATGAAGAAAGGTTGAGCAGGTTGGGTCTGTACTCATTGGAATTTAGAAGAATGAGAGGTGATCTTATTGAGACAAGATTCTGAGGGGGCTTGACAGGATAGATGCAGGGAGGATGTTTCCCCTTATAGGGGAATCTAGAACTTAGGGCATCGTTTCAGAATAAGGGGTCACCCATTTAAAATGGAAATGAGGAGGAATTTTTCTCTGAAGGTCATGACTTTTTGGAATTCTCTATCCCGGGGGACTGTGGAGACTCAGTCATTGAATATATTTAAGGTAGAGATAGACAGATTCTTTAACTATAGTGGAGTCAAATTGGGGTGTCAAAGGTTATGGGGAACAGGCAGGGAAGTGGAGTTGCGGCCAAGATCAGATCAGCCATGATTTTATTGAATGGCAGAGTGTGCTCGAGCGGCCATATGACCTACTCCTGCTCCTATTTCTATGTAGCTATTTTCAGTCTTCCAGCCACCACATCAAGATCGTGGCTGGCTGATCGGAGACAGGGCTATCCACTCTCCACCTGGCTCATGATTCCCCTCTGCAACCCACAACACTCCTGCCCAGCACTCATATAATGAGAGCCATGCCGCCACCAGTAACATAATTGAGAAGACCATTGGCCTGCTGAGGCAACACTTCTGCTGTCTTTACCATTCAGGAGGCGCCCTTCAGTGGCTATCCCATTTCATGGTCATCTGCTGCATGCTGCACAATTTGGCCAACATAACAGCCCAGCCCTTGCCACCAGGGATTGCGGGACCACCTGAGGAAGAGGATGAGGGAGAGGAGGAAGACAAGGAGGAGGAGGAACTGGAGCGAGGGAGGAGACAGCCACTAAATCTGCCTTCGGGAAGGGTGGTCTGTGATCGCCTCATCAGATTACGGTTTGAATGAATTAAACCCCAGATTATTGTTGCTCACCACATCCCCATCATTCCATCCCTATCGCAGGCTATATCACAGCGCAAAGCTAAAATGAGGCACACCACAAAAGAATCCAAACTGAATTAATAAATTTATCAAAAATCAGTGAACACATTCACACCAAAAATATTAAGTATTCACCCTTGTTCAATCCCTTAGTGCCTCTCGTCACTGTGCCTTTGCCTACTCGAGTGCTCCTACAAAGTGTTGGCCCCGTGGCTGCAGCAGCAGAAGGCTGCTGAGTGTCCCTACGGGAGATTTCAGGTGACCTTGCAGGCCGCCCTTGACCAGCTCTGGGCCTGGAAGGCCCGGCTATGGACTGCACCACCTCAGGCTTGGCGGCAGCAGTCTGGGCTGGCTGGATGACAGGCAGCGACAAGGGCAATGGCGGAGTGGCAGTGGTGGGATCATCCATCATCATCATCATAGGCAGTCCCTCGGAATCGAGGAAGGCTTGCTTCCACTCTTAAAATGAGTCCTTAGGTGGCTGTACAGTCCAATATGAGAACCACAGTCCCTGTCACAGGTGGGACAGATAGTCATTGAGTGTAAGGGAGGGTGGGACAGGTTTGCCTGCCACACGCTCTTTCCGCTGCCTGCGCTTGAGTTCTGCATGCTCTCGGCGATGAGACTCGAGGTGCTCAGCGCCCTCCCGGATGCACTTCCTTCACTTAGGATGGTATTTGGCCAAGGACTCCCAGGTGTCGGAGGGGATATTGCACTTTATCAGGGAGGCTTTGAGGATGTTCTTGTAATGTTTCCTCTGCCCACCTTTGGCTCGGTTGCTGTGAAGGCGTTCCGAGTATAGCGCTTGCTTTGGGAGTCTTGTGTTTGGCATGCGGACAATGTGGCCTGCCCAGTGGAGCTGATCAAGTATGGTCAGTGCTTTGATGCTGGGGTTGTTGGCCTGGTTGACGACGCTAATGTTGGTGCGTCTGTCCTCACAGGGGATTTGTAGGATCTTGCAGAGACGTCGTTGGCGGTATTTCTCCAACGACTTGAGATGTCTACATGGTCCATGTCTCTGAGCCATACAGGAGGGCGGGTATTACTACAGCCCTGTACACCACGAGCTTGGTGGTAGATTTGAGGGCCTGGTCTTCGAACACTCTTTTCCTCAGGCGGCCGAAGGCTGCACTGGCAGCAGTCTTGAATCTCGTCGTCAATGTCTGCTCTTGTTGATAAGAGACTCCCGAGGTATGGGAAATGATCCACATTGTCCAAGACCGCGTCGTGGATCTTGATGACTGGGGGGGGCGGTGAGGACAGGCTGGTGGAGGACCTTTGTCTTATGGATGTTTAGCATAAAGCCCATGCTTTCGTACACCTCAGTAAATACGTCGACTATGTCCTGGAGTTCAGCCTCTGTATGTGCACAGATGCAGGCATCATCCGCGTACTGTAGCTCGACGACAGTGGTTGGGGTGGTCTTGGACCTGGCCTGGAGACGGCGAAGTTTGAACAGGTTCCCACTGATTCTGTAGTTTAGTTCCACTCCAGCTTGTTGACTGTGAGGTGGAGCATGGCAGCGAGGAAGATTTGAGAAGAGGGTTGGGCGATGAAGCAGCCTTGTTTGACCCCGGTCTGCACGTGGATTGGGTCTGTAATGGATCCGTTGGTAAGGATCAAGGCCTGCATGTCGTCGTGGAGCAGGCGGAGCATGTTGATGAACTTTTGGGGGTATCCGAAATGGAGGAGGACGCTCCATAGACCGTCGCGGTTGACAGTATCAAAGGCTTTTGTAAGGTCGAAGAAGGCCATGTATAAGGGCTGGTGCTGTTCCTTGCATTTTTCCTGCAGCTGTTGCGCTGCAAAAATCATGTCTGTTGTGCCCCATAGGGGACAAAATCCGCACTGTGACTCTGGGAGGAGCTCCTCGGCCACAGGGAGAAGACGGTTGAGGAGGACTCTAGCGACGACTTTCCCAGTGGCTGATAGGGAGATCCCTTTGTAGTTGCCGCAGTCAGACTTGTCCCCTTTTTTAAAGATGGTCACGATCAATGCATCTCTGAGATCTCCCGGCATGCTCTCCTCCCTCCAGATGAGAGAGATGAGGTGGTGGGAGCAGGAATGCTGTCATCCTGAGAGGGGACAGCGGGTTCATGCTCCACTGACCCACTGCCACTCTCCCAGGGCAGCATCTCAGCATCCCCAACAATCTGTTGGACCACAGATTGCTGGCCTCCTTTGACACTGTGACAGCCCCAGTCAATGATGGTAGAACCAGCCAAGATGGTAGCGGTCAGAGCTTGCGTGGCATGAAGCTGTGACTGGATGAGAAAAGCATAGACTGCATTACAACATTAAGCTCTTGCGTTGGTTCTGCCTGTGCTGCAATGGAAGCTGCCAGATCGCCCATCACACGTAGCATCAGGTCTGAGTCGCCATGGTCTCTCTGGGAGTCTCCGCCAATGCTTGATCTTGGAATCTGCAGGCTCTCGCCCTGGGGTATGGATCTGCCATGAGTACAGCTGCTTCAGTCCTCCTCCAGCTGCTTCTCCTTGTCCTGCTGCTGCTTGCTGAGGTAGCTACACAACCAGTAATACTGAGAATGAGGTTCTGCAGCATCAATGAACCTCCCATTTAAGTGCTGAAAAAAGCCTGTGGCAATCATGACTTGATATTGGTCTATCCTTTGAGTGTAACGCCACTTAAGAGCTATTCATTATAGCTCATAAATGGGCAGTATCATTAGAAAAGTTGGAGAATTAGCGCCAGGCGCTAATGCTTTAGACTCCATGCAAAATTCGTGCTCACTGCTCACAGAAATGATTGGAGTCCTAATTCAAGTTTGCGCGTGGGTGCTGCTGCACAGGACTCCGATGAGGACCTCGATAGGGAAGCACTGCCAGGATAGCGGGCATTGACATTGAGGATTTGTTGTCTGGTCGGTGAGTGGTAGCCTTTGTGGTTACGGAAGATCTCAGGATTGCGATGCCGTGCCCGCAAAGCCATGTGGGTGCAGTCGATGGCACCCTACATGATGGGGAATCCCGCTATTCTGGCAAAGCCACATGCACGCTCATCCTGCTTCTTAATAGTGATGGGGAAGGAAATGTAGTCCCTCCTCCTACTGTAGAGAGCCTCTGTGACTTCCCGGATGCAGCAATGGACGGCGAAGATTTGAGTTATGTCTCCTGTTGCAGACTGGAAGGATCGCTGGCGAAGAAATTGAGGGCGCTGCTGACCTTGACTGCCACTGGGAGAGCCGTGGTCACCATGATCTGAGGCTGGAGTTCTGGTTGCAGGAGGTGGCAGAGTTCTGTGATCACCTCCTTGGTGAAGCAGAGCCTTCTATTACACTGCTGCTTGCTTAATTGGAGGTAGGAAAAGTGCTCTCGGAATACCATCGGAGGGTAAGGCCTCCTGTTGAGAGCCCTGATGGCTCTCCTCCTCCCTCTGAGCACATGTTCCAGTCTTTCTCGCTGTCTCTGCTCCCTCCGCCGTAAATCCTGGAGGACAAAGCCAACTGCTAGTACAGCCCTCACTAATGTAACCAAGTGTAGCATCTTGATTTTTTAAAGAATAAATGTAGCTACTTTTTAGTTCCCACAACAGTCCTGATACCAAATAACCTTGAAATTACTGAATGAAACTGTTGGACTATGTGAAACTGACAAGGAAACACAAACTCCACTAACCTAACAGCTGCGACTCATTACTGATGATCCCTTTAACGAACTTCCCTGGAGCGGGCTTCCTGGTGCTTTATGCCAGCTCTCCCCGTCGCTCTACTACAGGCGCTAAGATATGTGGCAACAATCAATTTCGCAGAGCGCGCGGTCAGTGAGCGTTGCACACTTACTGGTACAAAGCTAGGTGGGACAGTAAGCTGTGAGAAGAACACAAAGCGTCTGCAAAGGGATATAGATAGACTAAGTGAGTGCGCAGTAAGGTGGCAGATGGAGTATGATGTAGGAAAAGGTGAGGTTATTCACTTTGGTAGAAAGAATAAAAGAACAGAATGGGCTAAACTTTCCACTTCGCATCGTTGGGCTAGTGCCCACATATTGCCCAAAATGGGCTGATATCCCACCAAAATGGAAAGTTGGGACACATCGCCGAGCTTATCACCGACACATTGCCCGGCACAACTTTCGGCTCACATCGCCGGGCTGATCGCCCACACATCGTCCAGCCCAACTTTCGCCATATCGCCGGCACATCGCCGGGCTGATCGCTCGCCGAGAACATCACTGGAGAATAGTTGTTATTGCGTGGCCTTTCTCACAGACCTCGGCACTATGGACACTATTTTGAACGTCGGAGGAAGACAGGAGGCCTCTTAAACAGGGGCTTAGATAGTTTGTGAATTATTTAAGGGCCTTTTTAAAGATAGATACACTCACAATTAAACATTTTCTTAAGTGACGTTTCATACTTACTTGGTCTGGCCTGGACATTGTTTAACAATAGTTGCATTAATGTTCTATTTTAACTTACGTTATTAGAAGACACTGTACAACAATTGTAAAGTGAAATAAAATGGTTTTAATAAAATGACAACTTTTAAACATAATTTTTCAATTACAAACACCAACCACCCCCCCCCACACCCCAACTACTGCCCCCCCCCACACCCCAACCACTGCCCCCCCCACACCCCAACCACCACCCCCCCCCACCCCAACCACCACCCCCCCCCACACCCCAACCACTGCCCCCCCCACACCCCAACCACCACCCCCCCCCACACCCCAACCACTGCCCCCCCCACACCCCAACCACCACCCCCCCCACCCACACCCCAACCACTGCCCCCCCCACACCCCAACCACTGCCCCCCCACACCCCAAACACCACCCCCCCCACCCACACCCCAACCACTGCCCCCCCCCACCCACACCCCAACCACTGCCCCCCCCCACCCACACCCCAACCACCGCCCCCCCCAACCACTGCCTCCCCCCACCCACACGTCAACCACCGCCCCCCCCACCCACACCCCAACCACTGCCCCCCCCCAACCACCCTCCCCACACCCCACCACCGCCCCCCCACCCACACCCCACCACTGCCCCCCCACCCACACCCCAACCACCGCCCCCCCACACCCACACCCCAATCACCGCCCCCCACACCCAAACCACCGCCCCCCCACACCCCAACCACCACCCCCCCACCCACACCCCAACCACCCTCCCCACACCCCACCACCGCCCCCCCACCCACACCCCAACCACCGCCCCCCCCACCCACACCCCAACCACTGCCCCCCCCAACCACACCCCAACCACCCTCCCCACACCCCACCACCGCCCCCCCCACCCACACCCCAACCACCGCACCCCCCCACACCCACACCCCAATCACCGCACCCCACACCCAAACCACCGCCCCCCCACACCCCAACCACCACCCCCCCCACCCACACCCCAACCACTGCGGCCCCCTCACCCACACCCCAACCACTGCCCCCCCCACCCACACCCCAACCACCGCCCCCCCCAACCACTGCCTCCCCCCCACCCACACGTCAACCACCGCCCCCCCCACCCACACCCCAACCACTGCCCCCCCCCAACCACCCTCCCCACACCCCACCACCGCCCCCCCACCCACACCCCACCACTGCCCCCCCACCCACACCCCAACCACCGCCCCCCCACACCCACACCCCAATCACCGCCCCCCACACCCAAACCACCGCCCCCCCACACCCCAACCACCACCCCCCCACCCACACCCCAACCACTGCAGCCCCCTCACCCACACCCCAACCACTGCCCCCCCCCACCCCCCACCCACACCCCAACCACCGCCCCCCCCACCCCCCACCCACACCCCAACCACCGCCCCCCCCACCCCCCACCCACACCCCAACCACCGCCCCCCCCCACCCACACCCCAACCACCGCCCCCTCCCACCCACACCCCAACCACTGCCCCCCCCACCCACACCCCAACCACCGCCCCCCCCTACCCACACCCCAACCACCAACCCCCTGCTCACCCACATCCCAACAGTGAAATGACAACACCAACAATAAATGTGAACAATAGGAACAATATTAAAAAGAGTGCACTCCCCTCCCTACCTGCGGCCTTGTTTACCTCCAGATCCTGCACCCATCCCCGTATCGTTGCCTCACCCACCCATTTTGGTCTCCGCGTACTGCTGCGAAGCCGACGTGCAGTGGGCAATGGCAAGACTTCCTGCCGTGGTTGGGGGCATGCTGGGACAACAGCCCCCTGTTGGGGGGCTGTTGGCGAGGAAGAAAAAACAGGGGGATTGCCTTCCGAGCCAGGAGGCGATGCATCCTCCTGACCCGCCAGTGTGTCCCTGCTTGTGGTCACGGGAACTTGGGGTGCCGCCAAGAACGCATGCCGCATGGCATGGCTGGAGGCGGAGATTCCACGCACAGTCGTGCCAGGCATTCCACGCGGTGGTCCAGGGTAGACCTTTGCTCAAGCCGCTGACCCGGCCTCCGTGGGGTCTGCGACAGCACCAATGTGCGCCTTGGCATCGCCAACTGTATGCCGCTTGGTTCCGGTAGCTCCTCAGTTGGGAACCCCATCGTGGCCGCAGGTTCCCCAGACAGCGGGATGCAAGGGGCATCCTCCTCTGTCTCCAAGTATTCCTCCTCCTCCTCGGGCTCGGTGGTCTCCTCCTCTTCACCACCCATAGTGAGTGACACATGCAGTGGGTCAGGTCCATGTGAGCGTCTGTCCTCCCGTTGCAGCTCTGGAGCTGGTAAAACTGCAAGACACAATTGAAATTTTGAGAGCAGAAAGCATTGTTGTACCGCACTGACATGTGTAGGAAGAACAGCACTAATCCCATAAATGTGACCGAGAAACGTTACATATTAATGCATCATATGGTGGTATCTATGGCAGTACAACTATGTGGAAATCACTGCGCCAGAGAGCTGTGGAGGCTGGATCAGTCGCAGATAGACTGAATGATAAGGGAGTGAGGGTTTATGGGGTGCGGACAGAGAAGGGGACAGATGGCCAGATGGACTGCTCTTATGTTCTTATGTTGTCGACCTGAGCATGGCACAGAGTCGCACAGACGGTGCATGCATAACATGACATCATTCGTCTATGACATGAGAATGAAATGATGTCACATAGCTCTTACACTGCTTGACACATTACTCATGAGGCGCATGCGATGGTCCGGCAACATCACGGGTGGTGACCGCTCGACTGTGGGCCCCAACTAGTGCTGCAGCACATTCCTCCAGGTCAGTGAGGGTCTATATTACAGCAGGGCCTCCTCCGTGCACCTCTGCTGAGCCCGATTAAGAGATATTTTCCTCTGCGAACGTGAATAGAGCATAGCATAAGCTACTTGACTAGGTTATGTCATTTATACACAACAGTTTTGAATGTTATATACTAATAGGGGTTGTGTCCACAATTCAATGACAGCAGCTGATGTCAAAAATGTCCCAGGCCAAACAGTGAGCAAAGGCGGCTGATACGTCCTTACTATACAGTATAAATGCACATGAGGCCCATGCTTGAGAGAAGGTCAGTCTGTGACCTGTCCTTTATTCCCTAACACTCAAGTGCTGGAAGTGGGTGGAGCTTCCCCTTTTATATCTGAAGGTCTAGGTTAGGAGTGTCTCCCACAAGTTCACCACCTAGTGGTCATTGTTCTCACAGTGTACAACTTAGGTCAGATTATACATGGGTTACAATGCTGGTTGAATACATGACATCACCTCCCCCCCCAAAGTCTTATTGGAATCACAGGTTGAATCTCTCCGGTGGTTTACGCTCCCTTGTAGAGCGCCTGAGTTGGGGCTCCGGTTGTTGGGCGCTGGCCTGAGTGTCTGCTGTTTGAGGTGCCTCAGGCCTGTCCGGACTGCCCACAGTGACTGGGCTCTCCTCCCTTTGGTTCCTGTGTTCGGTCACCTGTGGAGGAGTGAACTCTACATCGTGTTTTTCCTCTGCTTCTTCTATGGGGTTGCTGAACCTCCTTTTTGTTTGATCCACATGTTTGCAGCAGATTTGTCCATTGGTAAGTTTAACTACCAGAATCCTATTTCCCTCTTTGGCAATCACAGTGCCTGCGAACCATTTGGGTCCTGCAGCGTAGTTGAGGACAAAAGCATCATCTCGTCAGTCGAATTCAGTGACTGGGCGAGCCCGATTGTGCCGGTGCTCAAGGCGGATGGGTCGGTCAGGATATGTGGCGATTACAAGGCCACCATCAATTGGGTATAACTCAAAGACCTATTACCCACTACCGAGAGCGGAGGACCTCTTTGCGATGCTATCCGGTGGCAAACTATTTTCAAAATTGGACCTGACCTCAGCTTACATGACCCAGGAGCTGTTGAGTGAGTCGAAGAAGCTGACCACCATCATGACACACAAGGGGTTGTTTGAGTACAACAGATGTCCGTTCGGGATTCGCTCGGCCGCCGCGATCTTCCAACGAAATATGGAAAGCCTCCTCAAGTCGATTCCAGGGACGGTGGTTTTTCAGGACGACATCCTCATCACGGGTTGCGATACTGAAGAACACCTCCACAACCTGGAGGAGGTGCTACGCAGACTGAACTGGGTAGGGCTGCGACTGAAAAAGGCGAAGTGCGTCTTCCTAGCTCCAGAGGTAGAATTCCTGGGGATGAGGGTAGCAGCAGACGGGATCAGTCCTACTGCGTCCAAGACGGAAGCGATCCAGAGAGCACCCAGACCCCGTAACACGACGGAGCTGTGTTCATTCCTGGGGCTCCTGAACTATTTTGGTAACTTTCTTCCCAAATTGAGCACGCTGCTAGAGCCGCTACACGTGCTCCTACGCAAAGGTCGCGAATGGGTCTGGGGGGACAGCCAGGAAAGGGCTTTTAATAGAGATTGCAATTTATTATGTTCCAACAATCTGTTAATGCTACATGACCCATGTAAGAAACTTGTGTTAACATGCGATGCGTCGTCCTATGGTTTCGGGTATGTGTTGCAGCATGTCAATTTTTTTTTTTTTTTTTTTTTTTTAATTCATGTCCAATCGTTATCCAATCGTTACAATTCTTTGTCAAACGCCAGAGGTCACCCTGCACCAGTCAAGGATCACTCTGCGCCAATGCTCTTAGCCAAAAGGCCTAGAGCCACTGCACCGTTCCTGGAAGTACTGCAATACCAGGTTCGTGCCATGGAGGTGGATGGGTCAGGTCCCCCACACACCTCCGTGGAGGTGGATGGGTCACCAATCCCACCCACCTCCTGTTTACAAAAATGTAAGCATATACCTTCCTGACCAGGGAGAAACCACCCGGAAGTCATGGTGGCTGGTCAGGTTGGTTATGCAGATCTTAGCCAAAAGGCCGAGAAGGCCAAAGGTCAGATTATACATGGGTTGCAATGCTGTTTGAATACATGACAGCGGCTCTCCCCCAGTCCATGCTGGGTCCCTGTGTAAGTGACAGCAGCTAGAGAGACTTAAAATGGGCACAGGTTCATGGCCCTGTCCAGTTCTTAGCGGGGATGATATATGTTATATAAGTTAGAATAACAAGCTTACATTCAATCCAGGAGAATTACCATTATAATGATTATTATACTTAGAATGTGCATCATTAAAATATGAAGTTGTACTTACTCTTGCTGAAGTGACGAGGCAGTTCCAACATTTGCGGCACAGGTTGGAGCCCCTGGGCTCGTGGGACGCAGACGAGACGACCTCGGCTATCTCGCCCAATAACCTGCGGTATGCCCATGGTGCTGGTTTCCCACCATGCTCCCCGGATCAGTTGGGCCCAGTGGGAGTGCACTTCCGCCACGAGGGCCTCCTCGGAGAAGGTTTGGCACTCTTCCTCCCCGTCTCCACATCTCTCCCACTTTCATCGCTGTCAAGACATATTTCTCTGTCTTTCTCTTTCTCCTCTCTGTCTATCTCTCTCTCTCCTCTTTCGATCTCTCTCCCCCTTCTGCGCATGTGTGAATGACCCCTGACCTCCCGAAACTCGGGAAAACATGGCCAACTAAAAAAAAAAAATTTGCGTACCCTTCGCCATCGCTGGGCGATGTGACATCGCTGGGCTATCGCTTCGCCCATTTCACATTGCTGGCCTATTGCCGAGCCAAAATTCACGATCCAAAAAATGGCCGATGTTCCAGCCATCATGAAGGCTGCAACATCGCTAAGGCTAGAACATCGCCCATTTTTTGGGCCCTAGTGAACAAAGTGGAAAGTCTAGCCCAATATTTTTTAAATGGTGAGAAATTTTTAAATGTTGGAGTTCAGAGAGATTTGGGTGTCCTTTTGCAAGAAACATAGAAAGCTAGCATGCAGGTACAGCAAGCAATAAGGAAGCAAATGGCATGTTGTCCTTTATTGCAAGGGGGTTGGAGTATAAGTGTAAGGGGGGCCATTAACCAGTTGATTAAATGTATAAATGTCAGCTTGGCTCATTTGCCTCTCGGTCACAGGTTGTGGGTTTGCGCATAATCTAGATTGACACTCCAGAATAGTTTCAGATAAGATGTTAAACCAAGGATGCTTCTGCCAGTTCCTGTGGCTGTGAAAGATCCCTGGCACTCTCTGAAGGAGAGCAGGGGCTCATCCATGTACCTGGCTGATATTCCATCAATAAACAAGCAGTTTTATGTAACTACAGATAATGAAAGTCAAGGCATCAGCAGTATAATGCAGGCATTTTAATTAGCAGAAGCAATTAATGATATAATCAATATATTCTGATACAGAGCAAATACTGCTCAAGACTTATTTGGAAGAATTAAACCTACAGTTTTACATAGTGCAAAAAGTAAACTGAATGAGACAGGTTGGAAATTTAGAAAAAAAATTATTATTCAACAACTTAAAAACTATAAACTGTGCTTTAAAACAGTATCAATCTCCTGGAAGTGATAAAATATTGATTGTATTATATCTATCAAATTAATACTCGATAGTGTGTCTGAGTTAGCTTGTGGAAGAAATGTCCAGGTACATATTATGAGTAAACATAAAAGGAAGATCAAAACAAAATATTTAAAGACATTGTTATCAGCTGCAAGTTCCAAATTGTGTGAATGTAGTAAGGATCCAGTAATTCATTCTATAACCAAAAAAGAAGTCAGCCACGTGAACAGACCACCCTGTTTTAATACATGTCCAATCGCAGGAGTAAATATTTTTTCCAGCTGATCTAGATTCTCGAAGGAGATCTTAAAGGGGACCTATTGAGAAAGTAAATGAATTTAATACAATATACGAAGTAGCTTGTGTTAAAGCTTCTATACAGTATTTGCTATAAAAAGGAAATGAGAAAGAGAGCAAAAGGCGTTTGTTTGTAATCTTTGTGGTGATTCTCCAGCAAGAGATTGATGTAACCCCCCCGAGGGGATGGCACAAAAGCATAAAACCAGCCATTTATGTCACTTATCCAGGGATTCCGCTGAAGGAAATCGGGAGAACCCTGTGTAATTACAGGGCTATATAAAGCCACGTACAATGCGTTCCGACTTGGGCATTATTGCAACTTGATTACTTTCCTGAGGAAATGTTCTTCAATTTCTCCCTATTCCCTAAATGTAAATCAAACGTTAACTCCAGGATATATGTCGAAAATTATAACCTGCATTATAAATATTTGCTTTCTTTGGCATGAAATGCCCAGTTCCAGTCACGGAGAGCCAACATATTTCGTACACCATTCAATCCACTTTACCAGCACTTGTTCTTATAAACCACAACGACTTCCCAAACCAGATACACCTCCAGTTTATTTTAAAGATACAGGGGTTGAAATTGCCCTGTCTTGCGACGGCCATTAGCATCTTCGGGGGGGCAGTAATGGGGGCAAAACTGTTTTTTCTGAGGGGGGGGGGGTGGGGAGGAAGGTGTTACCGGCTCCTGCAAAATTGCGCGGGAGTTAGCGGAGGCGTTGCTGCGGTCACGCCACGCCGGTAGCGTCCTAGGCCACTGCAACCCATTAGCGCCAAGTGACGACCCCTTTCCGCCCCGTGGCAGACATTGCTCTGAGTTCCGTGAGCGTCGTCAGCGCCTGCCTCGTGGGCCGACCTCCGCTCACGAGGCAGAATTTAAAAGGGACGTGGGGAGCGCCCTGCGCCACCATCTTGGCGGTTTGGCCAACTCACAGGTCAGCCTGAATTCTGCCTCCCTTGGGTGGTCCGGGTCGTCATCGTGCAGCCCGGCACTCCATTGCGGGCTGTGGTATCGGCACCATGCCTCCCTGGTGGTCCAGTGGAGGCCATCAGAGGCCCCTGCAGAGTGCACAGCGGCCCTCCCCTTTAACTGAAGGGGAGGGGCGTTGAAACACATCAGCGCTATGGAGAACAGGAGCATAGCGCGAGATTGCGCTCCACTTCCTGTGAGGGGTGGTAACCCCAACTTCATGGCCAGGGCGGGACTTCCGTGCTAGGCGCCCTGAGTCGGTTACCGCCCCCAATTGGGGTGCTGGGGAATTTCTTCCCCACGGTATTATGTTTTTTAGCTGCAACTCTATCCTAGATATCTACTCCTCTTTATAGAAAGCATATCTTAATTGAGACATGCTAATTTTATCCTCATTTGTTCTACTTCTGCCCTACAGATCAAGGTATCGCAAGTAGTATAAAATATCAATTACTTCACTGTAAATGAGATGGAAGTGCTAGACAGGCTAAATGGGCTAAACAAATAAATCTCCATGGATAGATGGTATTTATCCCAGAGTGGTGAGAGAGACTGGGGAAGAAGTTTGTGAAACATTGATAATCATTATGAGGGAGGTACTGGCCACTGGGGAGGTACAAGTAGTTTGGAAACAAGCTACTGTAGTGCCTGTATTAAAAAAAGACGGCAAGATAGACAGAGACAACTACAGACCCTTTAATCTTCCATTCCACATAAAATAATGGAATTGATTATCAAGAGTATTCTTGAGGTTTATCTGAAAAAAGATAATCAAATAACCAGAAGTCAACATTAATTCCAAAGGGGAAGATCCTTCCTGATCAATCTTCTTGAGTTCTTTAAGGAAGTGACAACAAGTGTTAAGCTCCATGGCACGATGTATCTTGAATTCCAAAAGAATTTTGGTCAAGTTTTACACGGAAGATATTTAATTAAACTCGAAGCCATGGGGATTCAGGCTAAAACCTGGGAACTGATAAGGAACTAGCTGAAAGGTAGAACAAACGAATACTCATTGGAGGAGTTATGTCAAGTGTGGTGGGAAGTACTGAGTAGAGTGACTTGAGACTCTCAGTGCTGGGACTGCTGTTTCAAATTTGCATAGGTAACATGGATTCGGGGGAGGAGGGGGGGGGCGGAGAAATTGCCCCTTCCCTTACGGACTGTTACGGCCGGAATTCGGTGGCCATGCTGCGGAGTGCAATGGCCGGCAATTTTTTGTGTAATGGCCACCATTTTTAAAATTCTACTCCTGTCGTATCCCGGCAGTGTCCTGCTCCTCCCCCTCCCCCCACTGCTCCACTGCTGCCGATCCGTCCTAAGTGTGTCATAAGAGCAAGCACCACCGATGTTTCCCTCCTCCCCCTGCCACGGCGAAATTGCGACGAGAAATCTTCCTCCCACCGAGCGGTGCCAAAAGCTGCTTTTTTCTGGGCTGTACTCCTTGTAAAATGGTGGTGTGGCTCCATTAAAGGAGAGCACCTACTGCCGCTGCTGCCATGTTATTTTTTTTGTCGGCCGACTGTCATGTCGACCCGACAATTATGCCCCCAGGTTCGGCCGGGCCGGGCACCTCCTCTTGGGTGCCAGGCCGCTAACCTGTCCGAAACCCTCCCTGGTAGTCCAGTGGACAGAACTTCAACAATCATGCAGGCTGTCCCCTTTAAGTGAAGGGGAGAGCTGTGGTGACAGCAGTGGCCGCTTCACCCAGCCCCAACTTCCGCTCCTCTAGTGTGCTCACCACCGCACTACCGCCCCCAATATGACCGACCGACTTCTGGTCCGCCAAAAACAAAAAGCCAAACAATGGAATTTCGCTCAAGAGGCCACCGCATCCAAAAACACAAGGAACCGGATGCATTCACCCTGTTTCCAGCGGTGGGCAATTTCGGCCCCAGGAACTCAATGCAAAGTGGTCAAAATGCAGATGATACCAAACTAGGAGGGGCAGGTGGAATTGGAAGAGGCAGGTGGGAAATTACAGGATGAGTTGTACAAGGTATACATTTGGGCAAAATAATGTCAGATGTAATTTAATGCAGGTAAGTGTTTTTTTATTGCTAGTAAGGTCGGCATTTATTGCCTATACCTAGTTGCCCTGAGGCAGTGTTGAGCCTTATGCTTGGACTGCTGCAGTCCTGTGGTAAAGGTGCTCCAACAATGCTGTTATGTATGGAGTTGTTATTCTATGTAGTGGTTTGTTACAACTGTGTGGCTTGCTAAGTCACTTTATAGAGCAGTTACGAGTCAATCATTTTGGTGTGGGACTGGAGTCAGACCAGGTAAGGACCGCAAATTTCCTTCCCTAAAGGGCCTAAGTGAACTAGTTGGGTTATTACGACAATCCAACAGCTTCATTGTCACTTTTAATGAAACCAGCTATTTATTTCCAGATTTATTAAAATATATTTGAGTTTTCAAACTGCCATAAAGGGATTTGAACTCATGTTCTTTGAATTATTAGTCTAGTAATATAACTACTACACATAAGAAGGACAATAGATGACATACATACTCCAGAAGTGGTACTGAATTAGCTGAGGATGAAACTGAAAGAGACTGAGATGTCTTTGTAGACTTGCCACTAAACATGTCCATCAAAGCCAACAGGATGTTGAAGTACATAACCAAGACAGTAGAATATAATTCAGAAGATGCAGTGATAAATTGTACAATGCTCTGGTCAGACTACACCTTGAATACTGCATCCTGTTCTGGCTGCCATGAAACAAAAGCTGAATTCAAGGGCTGGAGACAGTACAGAGAAGAGCCATAAGTCTGATCCCCAATGTCGAGGGTCTGAGTTATGGGGAAAATTTGGGGAGACTTGGGACTTTCAGTATGGAATGGAGAAGTCTAAGAGGTGATCTAATAGAAAGATACAAGATAGTTAAGCGTATAGAAAAAGGTAACCTGGACTATTACTTTAAATTAAACTGTGGGAGTAGAATTAGGGACACAGGCTCAAACTAGAGAAAGGTAATTTTACGACTGATATCAAGAAATTCTTCATCACATAAAGTATAATCACCCCTGTGCTCACTGACCTACACTGGTTCCCGCTTAAGCAATACCTTAATTTTAAAATTCTCATCCTTGTTTTCAAATCCCTCCATGACCTCAACCCTCCCTATCTCTGTAACCTTCTCCAGCCCTACAACCCTCCAAGATCTCTGCAGTCCTCCAATTCCGCCCTCTTGCGCATCCTCGATATTAATCGCTCCACCATTGGTGGCCGTGCCTTCAGCTGCCTAGGGCCTAAGCTCTGAAATTCCCTCCAAAAACCTCTTCACCTCTCTCTGCTCCTTTAAGGCACTCCTTAAAACCTACATCTTTGACCAAACTTTTGGTCATCTGTTCTAATATCTCCTTATGTGGCTTGGTGTCAAATTTTGTTTGGTTCCGCTCCTGTGAAGTGGCTTGGGACGTTTTACTAACGTTAAAGGCGCTATATAAATGCAAGTTGTTGTTGAATTTATCCTGTTTATTCACATACTACATGTAAAATCAACCCACTCCTTGTGCCTCTGATCAATCCATCTTCTGGAATATAGGACAAAGGCACTTGAGGGTATGTATGAGAGTACAGTATTCAATACACAGACTATCACATCTGGGTGATGTTATCAAATGACTAGATATTGGACAGTAAAGGTGAGCTCCAGATTTTAGGTGATACAGGACCTGCTTTGGTGACAAACTGCCTATTCCAAACCAGACAGAATATCTAGCACAGATCCGAAATTTGTAATGCTCGTCCAACGTCGGAGCACACAAACCTGCTGAATGTGTCACTGGATAACGAAGGGGAGTGGGAACCCTGGGTGATTTTTCCCTCTTTAAGCCTGATGCTAACTCTAGCAACCTTACTGCCACTCCAGATGAGTTCAGTTCATTCAGCACAACCTGGATGGAACCTGAAAGCTTTTTGGTCTAATATAGCTCAGCGTCTCATTGGATAAACTCATTGAGCCACCAGCATAGATACCATTTTCGATAAAGAAGGAAAACATTGGCCTATTTTCCCAAACTTCAATATGAATTCCTTAAATAACAATTAGTAAAGAAACAATTAAAAATACTGAGGTTCATCGGTTACCATACCTCTGATTCTGGATTGATTCTTATTCCTACATCCAACAATTCTTTTATTTCATTGCATAAATTAGAAACCATGTCCTATAAAATGGGTGAAAAGAGTCAGAAATTGTTAACTTGAAAGTAATTTTATAGGTGGTCAAGTCACTTCTGAATAATACGTGAATATCTTGTTTTGTTATCAACTGTCAATAATATCCTTAATGGGAAATGGTAGATCTTTATTTTTCTAAACTCAACAAGCCGCAAATTGATATTGTTAAAAAGAAAAGCTTAGCCTGTGGTTTTTGAAAAATACGCCTTTGTTTAAATACATTAATAATCTATAAAGAATTAAATGCAGCTGTGGGTACTTACTTCCATATTGCTAAATTCTTGATTCATTCTTAGGTTCTATTGGGTCTAAGTTCCACATTGTTGCACCTGTTTCTCAGGCATGAACCGGATGCAACGATAATGGATTTAGATGTGCAACGGACTTCGCCAGGGCCACTGCTAAATTGGTCTTGAGATTTTTTAGGCTGCACTAGTGCGCAGCATTGATTTAAATATTAAAATGAAGCTCCTGGGCCTGAATAATGACCCTTTAACTCTAGATGTGTCTACTCCAATGCACTCCTGGCTGGCCTCCCATAATCTACCCTACGTAAACTAGAGGTGGTCCAAAACTCGGCTGCTCGTGTTCTAACTCGCACCAAGTCCCGCTCACCCATCACCCCTGTGCTCACTGACCTACATTGGCTTCCGGTTAAGCAACTCCTCGATTTCAAAATTCCCATCCTTATTTTCAAATCCCTCCATGGCCTCGCCCCTCCCTATCTCTAATCTCCTCCAGCCCCACTAATTCTGCCCTCCTGAGCATCCCATTGGTTGCCGTGCTTTCCCAAGCTCTGGAACTCCCTGCCTAAACCTCTCTGTCTCTCTACCTCTCTTTCCTCCCTCAAGATGCTCCTTAAAACATACCTCTGTGACCACCTGTGCTAATTTCCACTTATGCGGCTCGGTGTTAAATTTTTATTGCATAAAACTCCTGTGAAACGCCTTGGGACATTTCACTTTGTTAAAGGCGCTATATAAATACAAATTACTGTTGTTGTTGTTTCCTAAATTTGTGTGTGGAAATACCAGATTTGTTGGACGCCGACCAGGAAGTCATTGTCGAATTTTGGCTATGTTTTGATGAGCTCGGAAGTCGGAGAATGATTTTTAGGAGCTCCTGCACTGGGTCACAGGATTGCCTTGCCAATATTGTTGGAGCATGGGTATTCTGTTTGGTTTGCCTTTGGGGCTGTGACATGAGGGGGAGGGTTAAAGCCAGCAAGGAATGTAGCAGAGGGCTGCACAGGCTTCTAGAAGAGAGTGGAGGAGGGAAGAACGGAGGAAGCCTTACATCATTAAGCTTACTGGAACCGGATTTCCTACCTCAGCTTTACAGAGGATCAGTGCGTCAGATGGCTCCAGTTCTTCAGGGAGGCAGGGACTGAGCTCTGCCTTCTGCTGAACTAAGAATTACAGCCCATCACCAGGATATTTACAGCATTGCCTGTGGCTGTGAAGGTGACTGTGACCCTGAACCTTTATACATCGGGCTGCTTCCAACACCCAAACAGCGACATCAGTAACATTTCTCGGTTTGCTGTGCACATTGCGATCAAGGAGATAACAAATGCACTGTTGGCTACACACCAGGAACTGATCAACTTCCCAAAGGAGGCTGCCAAGCAGGAGGAGAACGCGGTCGGGTTTTTAAGAGTTGCTGGATTTGCTCAGGTGCAGGGATAATCATCTGCGCCAATGTGGCCCTACATGCTCCTGTACAAGACTAAGCCCTCTACAACAATAGGAAGGGATTCTTCTGTAAATGTGAAACTTGTCTGCGACCATAGGCATCAAATTATGCAGGTCGGTGCCTGGTATTATGGCAGTAGTCATGATGCTTTCATCCTGCACCAGTCCTAAAAAAAAAGATTTTCATTTATAAAGCACCTTTCATGGCCACCAGATGTCCCAAAGCGCTTTACAGTCAAATTAAGTACTTTTTGAAGTGCAGTCACTATTGTAATGTAGGAAATACAGCAGCCAATTTGCACACAATGTGATAATGACCAAATATTCTGTTTTAGTGATGTTGATTGAGAGATAAGTATTGGCCAGGATACTGGGGATAACTCCCCTGCTCTCCATTGAAAGAGGGCCATGGGATTTTTATGTCCACCTGAGAGAGCAGATGGAGCTTCAGTTTAACATCTCATCCGAAAGACGGCACCTCCGATGGTGCAGCACTCCCTCAGTACTGCACTGGAGTGTCAGCATAGATTTTTGTGCTCAAGCGTCTGGAGTGGGACTTGAACCCACAACTCCACTGAGCCACGTCTGACACTTCGAAGAAAGGATGTATTGAGGGCAGGATCATGACTCCTGTCGGGAACTCCGGCACAGTGTATATACAATGAGTCATGCCAGAACCAGGGCTTTCCTACATCAGATCATTGGCCTCCTCAAATGAAGATACAGATGCCTTAACAGAGCTGTAGGTGACTTTCAACATAGTCTAGAGCAAGTGTCTAGATTTGTCATTGTATGCCGGCTCAGAAAGAGGCCGAGCATTGGAGCTGCAAGAGCTGGAAGAACTTGAGGAACTCGAATAAGGGGATTGGAATACTGGGACTGCAGGGGAACAGCACTGGCAGCTGCCATAACTCTCAGACAGCAACTCATTGATGAGAGATTCTTATGAATGTTCCCTTTCCTCCCCAATACCTCCATCCACTTAAACCAGTCCTCACAACTGCCATCTGTATGCTCTCATACAGTCCACATTCATGGGAGTTGGCTTTAGATGACTAAGAATATCAAGTTCAACAACAATCTAAGAAAAAAAGATTTATATACAAAGATACTTCATCACTCTTCAGCTAATAATTGCTCATACTGAGCATAGAGAACTAAAATTCACCATTGTGCAAAGCCCTAGTGCCTATCTTCTGTGCTCATTTATCTGTTCTAGTGCTCCTACAAAATTCATCCCCAGTGGATACAGTCGGGGAGGTGGAAGGCTGCAGAATTTCCAATGAGGTCTCCTGAGATGATCTTGGTAGGTAGTTCTGACCATAGAGGGTCCGACTGCAGCCTACAATGGCTGGGACACTCTGGCTCACCGTTCTGTCCTGAACAACAAGAGTACTGTTTGAATGTGTGGCAGGGGTGCAGATATGCTGACATCCTGAGGGAGGACAGCATCTGCCTCTCCCATGGAGCCAATGCCACTCTTCTGAGGCTGCACCTCAACATTCCCGCTGCTATGCATGGAGTAATGAGATGCTTCAAAACCGTTATCACTATTCTCCTTCATGTCCTGAAAGCCAGAGGAGATGCTGGAGCCCAGAGCTAAGAAGGCAGCAGCCTCAGCTTCCATCAAAGCTGCCCCAAGAAGCTAAAACATTGTGAGTCCCAATGCAGTGGCCACTGGCTCCATGGTTGACTGCATGGTCTGAATGCAGTATGCGAAGACCCTGCAGAAGTTGGAGCTGAACATCTCCATGCTCTCTGCCATTGTCAGAAACCTGTTGCCAAGCTGCCCTTACTTCTACATACTTGTGTTCGGTGAATTTCCCAGTGCAGACCTCACTACTGTAGCCTCTAAACTACACAAAGTGCCAGTCTGGTGCTTGCTTGGGTAAGGTTGAGTGATTTTGTATCTTATGGAGAGATGTCCTCCTCTTCCTCCAGTCCTGCTATGCCTTCCAGAGTTCCAGGATCTGAAAGGGAAGAGCAGGACGAGGGTTAGCAGTTCGTGGCAAGTGTCATGCAAAGTTTGTGAGGGTGAGATTTCATTGAGAAGGAAAAGAGGGTGAGATGGCTTGAAAAGAAACGCTGTCGGATATCTCCTCCAGCCTCTCCAGAAGCCACGCTCCTCATGTGCTCCTACCCACAGTGTCTATCTCTTGCAGAGGGGGCAGGATAGTTGCGCAAATGCTGCCCCCCCCGCCGCCCCCCCCCCCACCCCTCCAAAGCTGCCTACTCTCTGTTATTGTGTACTAGCTTCTCCTGATCGAAAGAAGGGAGTGTGTTAGTGTTTTGAGGATGTACATGTCAGGGTAGAATAGTGTGTGAAAAATGGCACAGGTGGGAGGAGCTGAGAGAAGTCATAGTGAGGACAGCTGCAAGTAGTGTGTTGCAGTAGCGGCAGAAGGACATGGAGTGCCGCATGCTGCGGTGATTGGAGGAGAGTGGTAGGAAGTGCAGGAGGGAAGGGTTGTGAGTGCTGAGGCTGCAAGTAATGCAGGACTAAGCAAAACCATGAGAGTTGTAAGTTAGGAGTTCTACCTCAGTAGGACTTGTCAGGTCATTGAACATTTTTTCTGCATTGCAGCCAGGTCCGTGGAACAATGCTTCTGGCACTGATGTGCTCTGCCACCTCTGCCCACTGTTGCTGGGAAGCTACCTTCTTGCCGCTGGATCGAAAGATGGTCTCTCCTCCTGCTGACCTCCTCCCCCAACACCTCCTAAGCTACATCTGAGAAGCAGGCAGCCCTTCCTGCATCTCATCTGCCTGTCATTTTACTGGTATTCAGAATGAAGCTGATTGCAACCACAGTGCACTTCCCCTTTAAGGCTGCTACTAAATTACATCAGTGACATCTGATTTCCTGCCCCTCCCCTGTGTTAGATGAACGGCCAATGAAGAACGCAAGTAGCACTGGAAGTTAAAAGTCGAACTGCTTGGCTGGTGACTCACAGTTCTATGGTAGGAGAGCGAGGCCTTTCGTAAATACACTGTCAAAGAACCTCCAACTCCTCTTTCAATTATAACAGGAAGGACTGTTCCTCAATTCAGCTGTTAATTAAGAAAGAAATCTCAGCAAATAAAGCAATAAAGCACAAATACTTTTGGGAATTCCAATGGTTCATAATTTTTATTGACTTTTTCTACTCAAGAAAATTACATTTTAAGTGCTGAGAGGGAGAATTTCCACAAGGCTTCTCATGCTTATCCGCCATAACTTTGATAGCTCACCTGCACAAACCATGGATAACCAGCAAAAAAACCTTGATGTCATTTTTCTAGGCTTTCTGTGGATTCGCCAAGGTTACGGTGGATGAACGGTAGAACCCTCGTGGAAATTCTCCCCCTAAGTGTCATATTGGCCAGTGTTAATGCCAATCTTCAAATTGCAACATAGGTTCAATATAGTCGTAAATCTTCTACACTGTTATATATGTAAACTTGTATATACCTTGGACAGCCACCAGAGGGTTCATCCCCTGGAGTCCCAAGGGATTCCACAATCCCTTGGGAGCACAGGTACTTAAGGAGGCTTCTCAAGCTGGAGAGGCACTCTGGAGACCTGCAATAAAAGACTAAGGTCACACTTTACTTTGAGCTCACAGTATCCAGTCAGACTCTTTGTTCATACATAACAACTGGCGACGAGATACAGATGACGAACCCAATGATGCAGAGAACAGTGGGCATCCTGAAGAAATTCTTGGGGGGAGATGACTGGGAAACCTTTGTGGAGCGACTCGACCAATACTTCGTGGCCAACGAGCTGGAAGGAGAAGCGAACACTGCCAAACGAAGGCCGATTCTCCTCACCGGCTGCGGGGCACCAATGTATGGCTTCATGAAAAATCTGCCTGCTCCAGTGTAACCCACAGAGAAATTGTACGATGATTTATGCACACTGGTCTGGGAACATCTGAACCCGAAGAAAAGCGTTCTGATGGCGAGGTACTGGTTCTACACCTACAAAATGTCTGAAGGCCTGGAATTGGAGAGTTATGTCGCCGAGCTAAGACGCCTTGCAGGACATTGCGAATTTGAAGGACATTTGGAGCACATGCTCAGAGACTTTTTCGTACTTGGCATTGGCCATGAAACGATACTTCGCAAACGTTTGACTGTAGAGACCCCAACCTTGAGTAAGGCAATAGTGATAGCCCAGGCATTCATTGCCATCGGTGACAATACTAAGGAAATCTCTCAGCACACGAGTGCTGCTACAAGTACTGTGAACAAAATGATGTTGTTTTCAAATCGCAATGTACAGGGCAGGCCCCACATGCCTGCAGCTGCACGTCTGCAGATGTCTCAGAGTCCACCATCAAGGATGATGAATGCAAGGCCATTAACACCTTGTTGGCGCTGCGGGGGCGATCACCGTTTCCATTCATGCCGCTTCAAAGGGTACGTTTGCAAGTGCTGTAGAACAATGGGACACCTCCAACATATGTGCAGGCGAGCTGCAAATCCTGTTAATCCTGCAAACCACCATGTGGCAGAGGAGGACAGATCCACAGCGGATCACGATGAACCAGAGCCTCAGACTGAGGAGGCAGAGGTATATGTGGTGCACACATTTACCACTGTGTCCCCCGATAATGCAGAAGGTTGAACTAAATGAACTCCCAGTGTCAATGGAGCTGGACACGAGCGCGAGTCAGTCCATTATGAGCAAAGAGACTTTCGAAAAATTGTCGTGCAGCAAGGCCTCAAGGCCAGTCTTGACTCCAATTCGCATGAAACTAAAAACTTACATAAAGGAACTGATTCCTGTAATCGGCAGTGCTACTGTAAAGGTCTCCTACGATGGAGCGGTGCACAAGCTACCACTCTGGGTGGTACCGGGCGATGGTCCCACGTTGCTCGGCAGGAGCTGGCTGGGAAAGATACGCTGGAACTGGGATGACGTCTGAACGCTCTCGTCCGCTGACGACACTTCGTGTGCCCAGATCTTAAACAAGTTCCCTTCGCTGTTCGAACCAGGCATCAGGAAGTTCCAAGGAGCAAAAGTGATGATCCACCTAATTCCGAGGGCGCGACCCATTCATCACAAGGTGAGAGCAGTACCGTACATGATGAGAGAAAGGGTAGAGATCTAGCTAGACCGGCTGCAAAGGGAGGGCATCATTTCGCCGATCGATTTCAACGAATGGGCCAGTCTGATCGTTCCAGTCCTCAAGGGAGATGGCACTGTCAGAATCTGTGGTGATTACAAAGTAACTATCAATCGTTTCTCCCTGCAGGATCAATATCCACTACCAAAGGCCGACGACCTTTTTGCTACCCTGGCGGGAGGAAAGACGTTCACGTAGCTGGACTTAACCTCGGCTTACATGACGCAGGAGCTGGAAGAATCATCACAGTGCCTCACCTGCATCAACACACACAAAGGTCTCTTCATTTATAACAGATGCCCATTTAGAATTCGATCAGCAGCGGCGATATTCCAGAGAAACATGGAAAGCTTGCTTAAGTCGGTCCGGCGCACGGTGGTCTTCCAGGATGAGATCTTGGTTACAGGTCGGGGCACAGTCGAGCATCTGCAGAACCTGGAGGAGGTTCTTAGTCGACTCAACTGCATGGGGCTCAGGTTAAAACGCTCAAAATGCGTTTTCCTGTCGCCTGAAGTGGAGTTCCTGAGGAGGAGTATCAGGCCCACTGATTCGAAGACGGAGGCAATCGAGAATGCACCGAGGTCACAGAACGTGATGGAGCTGCGGTCGTTTCTAGGACTCCTGAACTACTTTGGTATCTTATTACCGGGTCTCAGCACACTGTTAGAACCACTGCATGCCTTACTGCATAAAAGAGACGAATGGGTTTGGGACAAAAGCCAAGAAAATGCCTTTGTAAAAACTAGAAAATTATTATGCTCAAACAAATTGTTTATGTTGTATGATCCATGTAAGAGTTTGGTACTAGCATGTGATGCGTCGTCGTACGAGGTCGGGTGTGTATTGCAATAAGCTAATGAGTTTGGGAAATTGCAACCGGTTGCTTATGCATCCAGAAGTCTGTCTAAGACTGAGAGAGCCTACAGCATGATTGAAAAAGAAGCATTAGCATCTGTCTATGGGGTAAAGAAAATGCATCAATATCTGTTTGGGCTAAAATTTGAATTGGAAACTGACCATAAGCCACTAATATCCCTGTTTTCCGAGAGTAAGGGGATAAATACTAATGCAACAGCCCGCATCCAGAGATGGGTGCTCATGTTGTCCGCATACAACTATGCCATCCGCCACAGGCCAGGCATAGAAAACTGTGCCAATGCTCTCAGTAGGTTGTCATTGCCCACCACGGGGGTGGAAATTGCACAGCCCGCAGATTTAGTCATGGTTATGGAAGCATTTGAGAGTGAGCAATCACCCGTCATAACCCGACAGATTAGAACCTGGATGAGCCAGGACCCCTTACTGTCCCTAGTCAAAAACTGTGTGCTTCACGGGAGCTGGTCCAGTGTCCCAGTGGAAATGCAGGAAGAGATAAAGCCACACCAATGGCGCAAAGATGAAATGTCTGTACAGGCAGACTGCCTTCTGTGGGAAAATCGTGTAGTGGTCCCCAAGAAGGGCAGAGACATCTTCATCAGTGATCTCCACAGTACCCACCCAGGAATCATAATGATGAAAGCGATAGCCAGATCCCATGTGTGGTGGCCCGGTATCGATGTGGACTTAGAGTCCTGCGTGCACAGATGTAACACATGCTCGCAGTTAAGTAATGCACCCAGGGAGACGCCACTAAGTTTATGGTCTTGGCCCTCCAAACCGTGGTCTAGGGTCCATGCAGACCCGTTCTTGGGTAACATGTTCCTTGTGTTTGTAGATGAGTACTCCAAATGGATTGAACGTGAGTTAATGTTGGCAAGCACGTCCACGGCCACCACTGAAAGCCTACGGGCCATGTTTGCCACACACGGACTACCTGATGTCCTGGTGAGCGACAACGGGCCATGTTTTACCAGTGCTGAGTTCAAAGAATTCATGACCCGTAACGGGATCAAACATGTTACATCAAACCAGCATCCAATGGTCAGGCAGAGAGAGCAGTGCAAACTATCAAGCAGGGCTTGAAGAGGGTAACGGAAGGCTCACTGCAGACTCGCCTATCCCGAGTTCTGCTTAGCTACCGCCGAGATCTCACTCGCTCACTGGGGTTCCACCCGCTGAACTGCTCATGAAAAGGGCACTTAATACAAGGCTTTCATTCGTTCACCCTAATCTACATGAACAGGTAGAGAGCAAGCGGCTTCAACAAAGTACACACCATGATAGCGCAAATGTATCACACGAAATTGAAATCAATGATCCTGTATTTGTATTGAATTATGGACAAGGTCCCAAGTGGCTTCCCGGCACTGTTGTGGTCAAAGAGGGTGTTTCGGGTCAAACTTTCAAATGGACTCATTCACCGGAAACACTTGGACCAAATCAAACTCAGATTCACAGACTTCCCTGAGCAACCCACTTTGGACCCTACCTTCTTTGACCCCCCAACATACAAACCAGTGGCAACCGACACCGCGGTTGGCCACGAAGCAGAACCCATCATCCGCAGCAGCCCAGCAGGACTCACCACAGCAGCCCAGCGAGGGCCCAACAGATGATTCACCAATACCAGCATTTGCACTGAGACGATCAACCAGGGAAAGAAAGGCCCCAGATCGACTCACCTTGTTACACTGTTGACTTTGGGGGGGAGTGTTGTTATATATGTAAACTTGCATATACCTTGTACAGCCACCAGATGAGCACAGGTACTTAAGGAGGCCTCTCAGGCTGAAGAGGCACTCTGGAGACCTGCAATAAAAGACTAAGGTCACACTTTACTTTGAGCTTACAGTATCCAGTCAGACCCTTTGTTCATACATAACATACACTATTTGAGTAAAATTACTGATTGTTGGTTCCAATTGACATTAGTCATTTATAGTTTCATCAAATTGCATTCTAAGTAACATTTGGACCATACTTTGCTGTGTGCTAGCAGATTAAGTGAGATTGAAATCATCACATTTTAAATATTAAGTTATGTGCCAACTAATATGATATATCTATCACTAATATTGATGGATTCTGTCAAGGTTAAGTTTAGGTATCTGAGCTCCAACACAGGAAAAGGCCCCCCGCCCCGCTACCCACCCCACAAAACCCAGAAAAATCCCCACACCACTCGCTTATACAAGTGTCCAAAAATACTCCAGAAAAACACCTTTGTCATCTGTCAAAATAACTCCAGGAATAATACACAATGTGAAAAGAGTGCCCCAAAATAACAGATAAAACTAAAATGAAAACTTAAATATTCTTAGTACAAGCAGCTAAAAATGCATTGGCCTAGAAATTGGATAAGGCCCAAAAATGGGCCTTCATGCTGCCTGCTAATTTAAATGACATCAGTGTCCAGCGTAGTATTAAACATCAGTGTCCAGCGGTGTGGCCCCCGACAACGTGGACCACTTCCCCTTTCTCGGGAGCCTCCTATCAACAAGAGCAGGCATTGATGATGAGATCCAACACTGCTTCCAGTGCGCTAGTGCAGCCTTCGGCCGTCTGAGGAAAAGAGTGTTTGAAGACCAGTCCCTCATAACTGTCACCAAGCTCATGGTCTACAGGGCCATAGTAATACCCGCCCTCCTCAGAGACATGAACCATGTACAGTAGACACCTCAAGTCACTGGAGAAATACCACCAGCGATGTCTCCGCAAGATCCTGCAAATCCCCTGGGACGACAGACGCACATTAGCGTCCTTGTCCAGGCCAACATCCCCAGCAGTGAAGCACTGACCACACTTGATCAGCTCCGCTGGGCACGCCACATAGTTCGCATGCCAGACGAGAGACTCCCAAAGCAAGCGCTCTACTCTGAACTCATCCATGGCAAACGAGCCAAAGGCGGGCAGAGAAAACGTTACAAGGACACCCTTAAAGCCTCCCTGATAAAGTGCGACATCCCCACTGACACCTGGGCCATAGACCGCCCTAAGTGCAGGAATTGCATTCGGGAGGGCGCTGAGCTCCTCGAGTATCGTCGCCGAGAGCATGCAGAAATCAAGCGCAGGCAGCAGAAGGAGTGTGCGGCAAACCAGGCTCCCTGCCCAACCTTTCCCATCTGTGACAGAAACTGTGGTTCTCATATTGGACTGTACAGCCACATGAACTCATGCTAAGAGTGGAAGCAAGTCTTCCTTGATCCTGAGGGACTGCCTATGATGATGAATGTTAAACGTGCTGTTGATGGCTGCACACTTCAGCAAGGAGCCCAAGTTCGTGCGAGGCTAGCAGCAATTAAAGTTAAGCTGCACTTCTTAAAGCCATCATGCACCACTTATCGGGGAAGTGTATTCTGGCTGCAGCAGGTACTAAAAGTTGTTGTAGAGGACAGTGTGACCTACAGGAAGAGTGAAGTTGGGGCAACATGGCAGAGAGAGGGCTCCCAGATTTTTGGATGCAGCACTCGAGACCGTGGTGTCAGAGGTGGACTGGAGGAGAGGTGTCCTCAATCCACAGGGGGCCAAGAGGCCCTCCAGACACATGCTAAGAAGTGAATGACAGCAGATAGCCGTCACTGTCAATGCAAGCAGTGTAACCCAGAGGACCTAGACGCAGTACAAGAAGAAGTTTAATGGCCTCACATGAGTGGCCAAGGTCAGTGAATTCATCTTCAAATGCCATATCCCTCCATCTGCATCACTAGCATCACACACTGCTCAATGCAGCACACCACTAACATTCACCTACCAACAATCTCTATCACACAAGACTCATATCTGACATTCATAGCTTCACCTCACCTTCTTACCAGTGCTGCAAGCCTCACACCCACATCCCACAGCTATTCAACTATGACAGGTACATCACCCAAACACATTTCCCCACATTCACTGACACACTTCCCTTTTTCTTGCAGGACAAGGGGGCTCACAACCGGCGGAAGTAGGACCTAACTTATGGAGAACAGGTGCCTGCATGACCTCACCCCATGGAAGAGACGCTGCTGGAGATAATTGGAAAGGTCATCGCTTAACCCGTGGCCCACAATCTCTTCTGATTTACAAACTGCAGATGGTGTAAGCATGCACCTCCTGTTTACCCACCATTCCCTTCACCGCAACCCAATCCTAGTGTCATTGTCCTTTCAGATAGCGAAGAACCGCACCCTGGCCAGGCAGTTTTGGAGGAGCAGGAAGTGCAAGAGGAAGAAGGAAGTAATGCAGAACACACATCATCATCACTCAATTTCACACTGGAGGCCACCAGCTCAGATACTGACAATCTGTATACTTTAGATGGGTTAGACGCAGGATCTGCATGTGGTGAGACACTGGGCCTGATTGGCCTGCAGCCAGGGCAGGGGGAAAGGGCAGCGCATGTGCGAGCTCCCCAGAGGGCAGGGTCGCACACAAATTCTGCTGCACAGGACTCAAATGAGGACTTCGATGGGGCAGCCTACAGAAGAAGGCTGATGGATATACACAATTAAATGCTTGATGCATTGGCAGGCATGCCAGAAAACCTGCGTGTAATGTCAAGGGGCATGGAGGAGTCCGGCACCAACCTTGCACAGGGCTTTGCGCAGAGCTTGAAGCCCATCCTTTCCAGCATGAAAGTGTTAGACAGTGCCTGATGGCTGATGCCTCAGCTTCCATTGCAGCACTAGCAGAAGCCATCCAATGTCTGAGTGCTGCAGTGGAAGCTCAGACTGAAGTCATGCAAGGTTTGCTTGCTGCCACAGAAGCACCAATTACTACCATCATGGCTGTGGTTACCAGTATTGAAAGAGGCCTGCAGGATGTCACAGCAGGCCAGCAATCTGTCCCCTCCAACAGAATACTAGGATTGCTGAGGTGCCACTCCAGAGGAGTGGCAGTGGCTCTATGGAGCTTGAACCTGCTGTTCTCTTTCAGAATGACAGCATTCGCTCTCCCATCACTGCCACTCCACCAGTGTCATTGCAGTTGCCTGCCAGCCCAGACTGCTGCCACCAAAGCCGAGGTGGTGCAGTCCGCAGCATTGTCTACCAGGCCTAGAGGTCTTGAGGCCATCCTGCAAGGCCATCTTCAGTCTCCCAACTGAAAGTCAGCAGCTTTCCACCAGCCATGCTGCAGCCACTGGGGTAGCGCTGCGTAGGAACACTAAGACATGCAATGGCACACGGAAGACAGACACCAAGGGAATGCACAAGGGTGATTAGTTGACTTTGTTGTGTAATATTGGATGGATTGAGGCATAAAGTTGTGGTGGCTTTTATTGTAGCATGTGGCTGCTATGATGGTCCATAACAGAAGGAAGGTAATATGTGGGACTGTGGATGAATGGACAATTGGGGTTGCGTTCACCAGTACTGCGGTCGGATCAGTTGATCCCAGGCAGCCCATCTAGAAAGGGTTCATCTTGGTTGCATCTTCCCTTCCCCCTCCTCCTCCTCAGCTTCACCGTATAACTGGTGGCAAGGGCTGTGCCCTCATGATGGTGGTGTGCAGCATGCAGCAGACCATGACGAATTTTGAGACACTGCAGGGCCCTTCCATAGAAACATAGAAAATAGGTGCAGGAGTAGGCTATTCGGCCCTTCGAGCCTGCACCACCATTCAATAAGATCATGGCTGATCATTCACCTCAGTACCCCTTTCCTATGGAAACATAGAAAATAGGTCCAAGCAACGGGAGCATTGAGGACCCCAATGGTCTGCTCAATTAAATTGTGTGTGTCACAATAGCTTTTGTTATATGCATGCTGCCCACATATGGTTGGATTGCGCACCGGAATCATGAGCCAGGTGGTCAGCGGATAGCACTTGTCACCCAGTAGCTGCCCTCTGGTTTGTCGTCGTGGCTCAAAAGCAGATGATGCAGCGGACTGCCGCAGAATGAAGGTATCATAGCTGCTGCTAGGATATCAAGCATTAACTTGAATGATATGCTGTGTATGGTCGCCCACCAACTGGACATTGATGGAGTGGAATCCCTTCCGGTTGCGATACATTTCCAAGTTCACATGTGGTGCCCGCAAAGCAATGTGTCTGCAGTCAATGGCACCGTGCACCATGGGGAAGCCTGCTATCCAGAGCCTCAGTGACCTCCCTTATGTAACGGTGAATGACAAACTGTGAGATGTCATCTACTCCAAGGAATGAGCCTGCCGCATAAAAATTCAAGGGCACGCTCACCTTCGCAGCTACTAACAATGCCGTTCTCATCCTGTTCTGAGGCTAATGGTTTGCTGGCAACAGGTGGCAGATTTCAGTAAGCAGTGAAGTGGAGACGTTGTTCCTTGCTGAGGTTGAAGTAGGAGAATTGCTCCCTTAGACCCTGAATGAGTATGGCCTCCTGCTGAGAGCCCTCCCCATCGTCTTTGAGCAGTTTTTCCTCCTCTGTGTCACCTCTGCTCATTCTCCCCATCATGTTGCAGGTCTGGGAGTCGCTACTCTGAGCAGAAGCCTTGAAGTAACCTGCCACACTACTTCCTTGAGATTTCAACAACTTCAAATAAGACACCAAACCAAGAAAGACTTGTACAAACTCACCAAGAGCCAGTAGAAATCAATCAGCAACTAACCTGAAAGCATGTGATGATCCCTTTAATAGTATTGGTGGAGTGTCTTTCCTGCGGCTAAACGCAGGTTCAGCTCTGCGTGTTGGCTGCAGCATTGAGGTCGAAAATGCGTTTGTCAAATCGGCATTACACCAAAATGGCATCCGATGTGACCTGCACCAGAAGTGCACCTACCTCTTTTCATGCGCTAAATGCACATAGGCTTCGCTGAATGTGTCATCACAAAAATCTGGACTCATATTCAATGTAGTGCTGAGGGAGCACTACACTGTCGGAGTGCTGTCTTTCGGATGAGACGTTAAACTGAGTCCCCGTCTGCTCTCTCAGGTGGATGTAATAGATCCTATAACACTATTTTGAAGAGCAGGGGAGTTATCCGGGTGTCCTAGGCAATATTTATACCTCAATCAACATCACTAAAACAGATTATTTGGTCATTATCACATTATGCGCAAATTGGCTGCTGCGTTTCTAACATTACAACAATGACTACACTTCAAAAAGTACTTTGTTAGCTGTAAAGCGCTTTGTGACGTCCGGTGGTGGTGAAAGGCGCTATATAAATGCAAGTCTTTCTTTTTTTCATTCAAATCAACGTGCTGGCGAAAAGTTGGGCTAATTGCCCACCTACTGCGCATTAATTACCCTGAAGATTTTTATGTCTGTTACAAACAGGCACAGGAGCCTGTTGCACAGCGTAAGGGGAGGCAGGGATGAGAAAACTGTAATTAATGTTGAGCTAGGTTTATGCTACTGCCCATAACAATGAGGCACTGCTTCACTGAGCGGATACAAACTTTGAAAGAAACTTTGATCTTCACGTCTTAGCTGCCCAGAGGCCTTTTGTAGTTTCGGTTTAATTATTTCCCAACTTCTATTTAGATAGGATTCATTTTCATGATTTCCTATTTAAACTCTCAATTTTAGATTACTTAAATAAATTAAATGTTAATTAGTTTAATAGAGGAGAAACACATCGATAGAACTATGAGATTGTAATTATAGGTTTACGTTGTCATGGCCCAGAATTAAAGGGCCGATATTAATTCAGTTACATGCTTTCTATAAAAAAACATCCTCATCGAGTTTTATGGTTTTAAGGACACCTTCAGTAAAAAGTATCTCAAGACTTTTCAATGGTTGATCGAATTCTAGAAATATTGAAATCTTGGTTTGTGCATTAAATACTATTGCAATGATCATAATTTGTTAATAAAATAGCATTTCTGGCAGCTAAATTATTTAAAATGAGTTGTGGGCAAATCAGCAATTTTCTCTGTTTCCTGATTGGCTAAGAATCAGGAAGTGAAAGGAACTCTTCCCCACGCACAATGCTGCACCCCTGGGCTCGGTGGGGCACTACGTTATGCACAACTCTGCAGCATTTGAGTGCAACTTCTCGAAGCGGGGTTTACACAAGGTAAGTGTGTATTCCGATCGGATGTCAGCAGCGTACTCCTTAGCTACGTCATTGACCACAAATTCAGGGCCAATCAATGCTATTCTAATACTTTAAAGAAATACAACATACTAATATTTTAACTTACTTCCATCTGCGGAGGTAATTTTTGAACATTCATCGAAGAGTCAGTTCGAATATACCTTTGCCTCAGTTTATGAATACTGCGCTGCAGTGAAACGGATTGTGGAATTTCTGCTTGCAGTAGCATCTCAGACTTTTGTTTTAATGCAGAAATGTTCTTCAGCAACAAAAGAACTCTTAAAAAAATGTAGAAACATTAATGGCTGTAGGAATACATAACTGTAGAAACATATAATTGTAGAAACCCCAGGTTACACCTGTACTCAACCCCACTCCTCATCTCTAGGTCCCGCTCAAAGCTCCAGACTTCCCTTCCACTGCAGGATCAAGGAAAGAGGGTGGTGGCAAGAAGCTATGGGAAAATATGGGCCTCTCCTTCCCTTTCAATATTATTAGGTGAAGTTCTAATACCAGTAGCATCACAAAAGTTACAGCAGTAAATACTTGTTTTTAATAAAGCTTGCTTTAGAAAGTGTCTGGAGATGGTGGAATTATTAATAAAATGACTTTTAATTTTTGTTATGATACTGGGGCTTCACTCCATGTCCCAGAGGGAAGAGGATGCATTTTGCCACCATCTCCTGACCTCACGTAGGCCTCAAGCATCCCTGTTTTACTGTCTCCTGGCCTCAGGCAGGCTCAGTCACTGTGGTCACTCCCTCCTGCCTGCTTCTTCCCAGCTTTTACCTTCTAATCCCAGGAGGCCTCTGCCTCTAAGCTGGCTGCATTCTGGCCCCTGCCTTCCTGTTTGCTTACTCATCGTTGGCTTTCCCTCTCCCTTTCCTCCCAGTCAAGCCTTCTGCTCACTCATATCAGGCCTGGAAGAGAGTTTGGGAGGGGGAAAGCCTAGCTCCATGCTGAGATGCAACAGGGACTGAGGCTAGGGGTCCATGACTGGGAAAGAAATACAACATCAATAGAATAGTTACATGCACACCAGCAACACATGCCCAGAGAGAGAAGTTCCAATAGCTACTGGAGGGTTGATGTCCCAAGTTGCACTATAGGTCTTAATAGGAGGTGGCAGGAAAAGGAAAGAGTAAGAGAGAAACAGATAGATAGACTAAGACATACAAACAAAAAAAGGATAGAAAGTATGACAGAGTCATAAGAGAGGAGACACTGTGAAAGAGAGACTTATACAAAATGAGAAGAGCTAGAGACAGAAAGAAGTCTATGTAAGAAATAATGTGAGATGTATATAGAGATAAAGCCAGAAACAAGCCCTGCTCCAAATTCAGTGTCACACTGGATGGGGTTTGGGGTCAGATTCAGCCCTATCTCCACTCACTCTTGTCTTGTAAGACCAACAGCCTTGCTGTGCAAATTTTCCATTAGCATTCCACATAATCCTCTTAATGGCAAATTGTATTTCATCACGCTTGAATGACTGTATGATATTTAAAGTGAAGTAGTGTATAAGGCAAGTGAAATTTTTAGTAGCCAGCTCTTATAGCTCTGTGTTTGCTTGTGGCTCATATATAACATCCTATCCTGACACTTTTTGACCTTAAACTGTGTACCAAGGAAAAAGAAAGTTCAGCTAAGGCAGTTTTCTAAAAAGGAAAGATTAACCCCTTGTGGACTGATTCCAATTTCTGCCACATACAAGATAGGAGATGTAGTGGACATCTTAGGTATCCTCGAGGAAGTAATTTACCATGATTCAGTTTAATTGTTAGAGTTTGCTACACTAATATAAATGAGACAAAGAATTAAGATGGTTCAGTTAATAGGAGAATGTAAAACAGTCATCAAACATGAAAAAGGGCTTTGGAAAAATGTCTAAACGGTAGCAATTTCAATTTGAATGACGGGTTTTTAGCTATAAACTTATGACACAGCAGTTTAATTTGCTCTTAGTGCAGTGATTATGTACTGTATTTTCTTTGAACACACTTGCAGAATGTATAGGGCCCTGGTGAGACCACACTTGGAGTACTGTGTACAGTTTTGGTCTTCTTACCTAAGGAAGGATATACTTGCCACAGAGAGTGGAACGAAGATTCACCAGACTGATTCCTGGGATTGGGGGATTGTCCTATGAGGAGAGATTAAGTAGACTAGGCCTATGTTCTCTAGAGTTTAGAAGAATGAGAGGTGATCTCATTGAAACACACAATGTTCTTACAGGGTTTAACAGGGTAGATGCAGGGAGGATGTTTCCGTGGCTGGGGAGTCAAGACAGAGATTGATAGATTTTTGGATATTAAGGGAATGAAGGGATATGGCAATAGTGCAGGCAAGTGGAATTGAGGTAGAAGATCAGCCATGATCTTATTGAATGGCGGAGCAGGCTCGAGGGGCCAAATGGCCTACTCCTGCTTCTATTTCATATGTTCTTGTGTGTTTTAAGTTCTCAGGTACATGACAAGTAAAGCACAACTGAATAGCTAATCAAAAGATACCTGCAATAATCTGCTGAATCACTGTTAACTGTCCTAAAGGCATGTAATCACTATTAAAAAAACCTCAGTCCATCAATCCAGTTGTGAAGTCAGCAAATTTGGGCATTCATAGAAGGAACAAGGAGATCTTGAAAGCCTGCCTCACAGATGAGGCCCCACAGATCCTGTGGATAGTATAAGGAAACAGGAAAATGCCCTCTACAGAATAGCAACAGACCATTGAATAGAGGGTCCAGCAAACAAGAAAGGCAATTTCAAAATTACTGCACCTCAATGTACAATTAACCTATGTAAAGAGCAAATTACTAACATATTCAATTAATAATTTGTGCAGAAGAGTAATTGCTCTTCAATTTAATAAAATACTGTTATATATCTCAATTGGCACTGAGCAGTTTTCACATCGATAATTATGAGCAAAATAACATATATGTAATGAACTTTGCATCTTTTAAGATAATTATCCTTCTATTGTGATAGCCTTGTTAAAAACAAATTCACTGTTTTAGTAAAGTATAAAGCTAATATATATTTACAAAAATATACTTTTAATACCGTTTTAAATAAATCCACTTGTAACCACAGAAACCATTAGTCAACGTGCTTGTCTTGAGGCTGATCAGTGTAATAGGCCTCACATTGAATGCATATATAAATAAGACCTGAATGAAGCAACAAAAAGCAATTTAAGTTAATTTTTTTTGTTTTCCTCATTCATAGCTAACATTTGCAATGTAGTAAAATAATTATCCCTTTTTAAATAAAAACAGAAAATGCTGGAAATACTTAGCAGGCCAGACAACATCTGTGGAGAAAGAAACAGAGTTAACGTTTCATGTCGATAACCTTTGTCAGAACTGGAAAAAGTTAGAGATACGGCGGGTTTTATTCATGTGCAGAGGCAGGGAAAGGAGGAGGGGAGGAAAGAACAAAAGGGAAGGTCAGTGATAGGCAGGAGTGAGTCCTGCACGACAAACGATACAAGGCAACGGGAGATGGTAATGGGACAAGTAAAGAAACAAAAGATGGGTCTGGATAGGGTGTAACTGGGAATGGCAGAATCATCAACAGCTGCCGTCTGAAAAAATGGGGGCAGAGGTTATGATCTGAAATTGTTGAACTCAATGTTGAGTCTGGAAGGCTGTAAAATGCCTAATCTGTTCCTCGAGCTTGCATTGAGCTTTGTTGGAACAGTGTAAGAGGCCGAGGATGGAGAGGTCAGAGTGCGAGTGGAGCGGAGAATTAAAGTGACAGGCGACAGGAAGCTCGGGGCCACGTTTACGGACTGAACAGAGATGTTACGCAAACCAGTCGCCCAATCTGCGTTTGGTCTCCCCAATGTAGAGGAGACCGCATCATGAGCAGCAAATATAGTATACTAAATTGAAAGAAGTACAAGTATTGCATCTCCTGTGCTTGCAAGGGAAGGTGCCGTGGGAAGAGGAGGGGCTGCTGGGGGTGATTGAGGAGTGGACCAGGATGTCGCAGAGGGAGCGGTCCCTTCAGAATACTGAAAGGGGAGGGAAGGGGGAAGATGTGTTTGGTGGTGGGATCACGCTGGAGGTGGCGGAGGATGATGCATTAAATGTGGAAGCTGATGAGTTAAATGTGGATGCTGGTGGGGTGAAAGGTGAGGACAAGTTTGTGGTTCTGGGAGGGAGGGCAAGGGGTGAGACCAGAAGTGTAGGACCCTGTTAATCATTGTAGAGGGGAACCCTCAGTTGAGAAAAAAGGAAGACATATTGGATGCACTCATATGGAAGATGGCATCATCAGAACAAATGCAATGGCGACGGAGAAACTGGGAGAATGGAAGTGTCCTTACAGAAAGTGGGGTGGGAGGAAGTATAGTCAAGGTAGCTGTGGGAGTGAGTGGGCTTATAGTATATGTTTGTTGATAGCCTATCCCCAGAAATGGAGACGAGAAGTCGAGAAAGTAAGAGATGGACCATGTGAAGGTAGCAAAGAGAATGAAATTTTCCAATTCAGGGCAAGACTAGGAAACAGCACTGATACAATCATCAATGTGCCAGAAAAAGAGGTGAGGGAGGGACCTATGTAGAACTGGAACCAAAGAATGTTCTACATATCCCATTAAAAGGCAGGCATAGCTAGGACCGATGCAGATTCCCATAGCAACATCTTTTATTTGGAAGAAGTGAATGGAGTCAAAGGAGAATTTGTTCAATGTGAGAACAAGTGCAGCCAGGCGGAGGAGGGTGGTGGTGGATGGGCTAGTCATTGGGCCTGTTCAAAGAAGCGGAGCACTGTCAGGCCATCCAGATGGGGGATGGAGGTGGAGGGATTGGACCCGTGACGACCCTGATAAAATTTCAGTGTCAGGGGTCTCCTTTGCCACAGACAATGTTGTTTTATTGCTTTCTAGTGCTGCATCTCCAGGCAGGGAAAGGTGGTAATGGATTGCTGCTAACATTACTAGGCCACTGCTGAGACCATCTCCTGACTAAGCACAAATATCTGCTTGAATGTAAAATAGAGGTTTTTGAAACCTTTTCTAATGACAGCCAAATGTAGCTTTGACTGCTCCTTGAATCTTGCACCACAAATCATTAATAGCAGCAGTGTTAACATTCAGGAGAGAAGGTCCAACTGTATGTATATGGCCAGCAGTACTGGTCAACACTGCAGTTGTCACTACTAAAGCTCTCCGCTCCATGGCAGACTCACTGATCACAAACACTCTTCCACCTTTACATTGCTATTGACATAAAGCTCAATACATTCCAGACGCTCTTATCAACCTCATTTGCAAGCAATGCACTAAGGGTAAGATAAAGAGGCAAGTCATCAGGGGCATGCAAGCACACAGGACCTCTATTTATAATGTGCTGGCCCATGATCACTAGTTTCCGAACTGACACAATCATCTCTGATATGTATTTCATTGTATGCTGCCTCCCCAGTTCACTAAATAATGACCACGCAATTTCTTTCTCTGGGCTTTGTGCCAGTGTGACTGTTAATGCAAGATGCTCTGGCGAATGGTGCTCTATCAGGCTTGCTGCAGACTTTCATCGTCCTCTGTGAGAATGAATGGCACTTTATTGATCTGGCTATTATTTTGTCAATTTATGGCCTATTAACCACTTTTCCCCTAAGAGTCTGTGCTGGCTGCAATGTGTTTTGGAAGAAGTGACTCTTCAATATCTGAGCCTTCCAGTGCTCTCTGCCAAAGAGCTCCATAATGTGTTGGTCATATGGTGTTAGTAAGTAGTCCTAGTATCGACCGTATCTGTTCCTCTCCTTGTTCCTCTCCACGGAGCAGGCTCGAGGGGCCAAATGGCCTACTCCTGCTCCTATTTCTTATGTTCTTGTTTTGTTGTTCATGTAAATCTGAGTTTTAAGACATACAGGGATTTACTTTTCTCTTGGGTGAGAGAGTTGGCATTTAGTGCCAGTGCCTCATGGCTTTCTCCCATGAATAGCCAGTCTATCCTCTGCCGTACTTTATTGAGGAAAGTATTGAAGCCCTCTGTGCTGTGCCTTTGTCCCTTCTCTGGCATTCTTTGCCAGCTGCTCCTGTGGTAGGCATTCTTGAAAAGTAGGATAAAAACACTTATGAAACATCTAGTCAAGCTACCTGACAGTGAACTGAGTGAGCCTTGCTCTTTTGTTACCTACCTGCTGCTCCCCCAGTCTGCTACTACAATCTTCACCCAGAATTGGCTTTTTAAAGTTGCCCTCCAGTTTTCAATTACCCCAGCACAGCACTGCTGTTTTACATGAGATTTACACCAATGACTCCTCCAGTGGATACACAAATGAGTTGACCCCTAAAATTCTTGTGCCAGCAGCTCTCCAGACCATGTTGCTTTGGCGCAAATATTGAGCAACGGAATTTCAAGGCCGAAAACTGTAATTGGCTCATTTGGTGTCTATTTGTCTGCTGTTTTGCACCTAGTTATTACCTTCTGAGTTTCACAACTTGTAGGAGGTGTTACTAGAGCTGGCAGGTACCACTGGACACGTAGCTCTTTCTCTGAAGAGTATACTGCCTTGCTTATCTGGGGAGTAAGTTGACCAATGTAACTGTTCCCTGGGGATGTCAACATATATTCTCCAAAGACACTTGTGTAAATCTGCAACATACAAAATTACTAATTAATGTCTAATTAATAAAGACAAAGTTCGATGGTTCTGCTCATGTTGGAATTTAGCAACAGGAAAATACCAAAATGGTAACATCAAACACAGCCATTAATTGTTTTAGAACAGCAAATGTAATCTTAAAGAATGCTGGAAGCAAGTTCTGGTCATTACAGGCTGCTTAGCTAGGGGCTGATTAAGGAAAAAAATCTTGTAGTCTATTGAGGTCACTGTGATATCTTCTTTACGACATCATAAACACACAGACTACAAGATGGCTCCACCGAAAACTTGTCAGGTGACCTGATCACATGACCCTTTTATTAGATATCAGCAGTTGCATTACCATAGTAGTCCACTAGGTGGCGCTCTACACTACACCTCCCTCCTTAATGAAGAAGTAATCATAACAAAATAATCATCATACATTATGTGCATGGTTATACACACAACAAAAGATATGGACTTATTTTGCCATATTTACAAATCAAATTTAACCATTCGTATTCTGTTTTAAAGAGGATACCAATCTCGAACAGAACTTTCCAAACTTGGTGCCGACTTAGACATTCTAGGCTGATCTTAATAACATAAGAGCATAAGAAATAGGAGCAGCAGTAGGCCATACGGCCCCTCGAGCCTGTTCCGCCGTTCAATAAGATCTTGGCCGATCTGATCATGGACTCAGCTCCACTTCCCTGCCCACTCCCCATAACCCCTTATCATTTATATCTATCTTAAATTTCTATCTTAAATTTATTCAATGTCCCAGCTTCCACAACTCTCTGAGGCAGCGAATTCCACAGATTTACAACCCTCTGAGAGAAGAAATTTCTCTTCATCTCTGTTTTAAATGGGGGGTCCCTGAGTCTAAAATTATTGCCTCTAGTTCTAGTCTCCCCTATCAGTGGAAACATCCTCTCTGCATCCACCTTGTCAAGCCCCCTCATAATTTTATATGTTTTGGTAAGATCACCTCTCTTTCTTCTGAATTCCAATGAGTAGAGGCCCAACCTACTCAACCTTTCCTCATAAGTCAACCCCGGAATCAACCAAGTGAACCTTCTCTGAATTGCCTCCAAAGCAAGTATATCCTTTCGTAAATATGGAAACCAAAACTGCACGCAGTATTCCAGGTGAGGCCTCACCAATACCAGAGATGTTAGGCTAACTGGTATTGAGGAGAATTTTTCTCCAAGGGTAATCTTTGGACTCTCTACAACTTCAGACTATTTGTCTGCCTGACTCGGACTCAAATTCTTAAATTCTGACTTTCTCTTGGACTTGTTTCCAGTACACTTGATGTAGGGTTTGCTACTGGTACTCTACTTGTAACCAGACTATCTGATTCATCAGAAATAATCGAATCATTCCAACTTTCAACTCCTTCCACATCTGTCGGTAAAATATAATCTTTGTGAACAAATCTAACCTGTCCATAATCAAACATCTTGACCAAATATGTGCGAGGACCACATATCTTCACTACTCTTCCTGGTAACTACTTTAATCATTTATGCTGATGGTGCTTCACTCTCACCTTCTGATTCAATTTCACACTTCTCTCTCTTACTCAACGTCTATCATGATTCTCTTACTCTTTTAATTGCTTCTCTTCTACTAACTGTGCCAGGTTTGGCTTTAATAACAAGAACCTGGTTCCTGGCTGTTGTTTGAGAAACAACTGTGTTGGTGTTCTACCAGGGGTTGTATGAGGAGTATTACGATAAGTAGAACATTTGCAAAATTGTGGTCCAACGACAACTGCCGTTTATTTGGATTTAGATCCAACATTTGCTTGATGAGGGCACGTTTTACAATTTGTACTGTCCGCTCTGCTGCACCATTTGAAGCAGGGTGGTACGGTGGAACCTTGGTATGTTTCACACCGTTTTTGCTCATGAACTGTGCAAATTCTTCTGAAGCGACCCATTATCGAAACAATTTCTTCTGGGAGGTCATATGAAGAAAACAATCTTCGCAATTTGTCTAGTGTTTTACGTGTTGTTATTTTCCACATCGGAAACATCTCTACCCACTTCGAATGGCTATCAATCACAATGAACAATTGCTGTCCTTCTAGCTCAACATAATCTATATGTATCCTTTGCCACAACCTGGGAGGCCATTTCCATGGCTGTAATAGTACTGATGGTGGTTTCTTATTTACCGATTGACATGTTGTACACTGACTAACGATGTACTCTTTATCTTTATCTAGACTTGGCCACCATAAGTAACTGCATGCAAAACTCTTGGTCAAGCACATTCCCAATGCTGGTCATGAAGATCTCTTAACAATTTAGACCTGAACCTATTTGGAATAATTATTCTTGCACCCCACATGATATAATCTTTATCCATTGATAATTCATTCCTACGAATGAAGTATGGATGAATATTTTCCTCTGATACCTAGTTGGCCAGCCATTCACTATGTAATCATACACCTTTGACATAACTGGGTCACGTTTGGTTACTCTACCAATCTCCTCAGCTGTGACTGGCAGTTCATGAATGTATGAAAAATAGAACACTTCTTCCCCATTGTGTATAACTTATGATGGGGATGGCAACCTGGACATAGTATCAGCATTTCCATCTGACTTAGGTTCTTAGGTACAACAGCAATGGATGTAGCCCAATTACTTAGATCTACGTTAGAAATAATGTTCTCAGTTTCTAGTCTTTTGAGTTCTTGCTCAACTTTTTCCGTGAGTGCGTATGGTACGGGATGTGGCTTGCAGTAAACTGGTCTTGCGTACTTCTGTCCTCTGACACTCGTCTTGAAGCCTTGGATCGGACTGCCTGTTTCGCAGAATACCTTCAGATACTGCTTGATGACATCATCCTCAATGAAAATCTCGTTTCAACACGAAAAATCTCATTCCAATCCAGTTTCAGTGACCCCAACCAATTTCTACCTATCAAGGCAGACTTGTCTCCTGACACTACTAAGAGAGGCAAGCTCTGAAACTGATCCTTGTATTTCAGCGGTACGGTGATATGTCCTACAACAGGGATTTGCTCTCCTGAGAAGCTTCACAGCTCCATGTTCGACTTCTCCAGTGGAAAATCACTCAACTTGTCAAGATATAGCGATTCCGGTACTACACTCACGGATGCATCAGTATTGATTTCCATGGGTATCCTGGTTCCTGCAATGTCTACTTGGATAACGATACTTCGCAAATTGCTGTTAGATACCCTTGTGCTTCTGATGATGTGTATCTCCAAAACCTCCTCACCCTGTTGCTTTTTTTCAATGCTATGTAGTCTCTGGCAATTTCTACTTATAGCCTTGAAAGTCGGTTTACTCTTCAGTTGGCATGCCTTTGCAAGATGTCTAGTTTTCTTGCAGAAGGAACACTCTGCCTTCACATATGGACAGCTTTGAGCAATGTGTTGTCCCAGACACTGATAGCATGACTTCAATTTACTGTTACCATGGCCAGTTGCTGAGGCCTTGGTGCCCATTTGCCTTTTTCTTTTAACCTGCAGGCGATTCACCTTGGTTGTTTGATGACTGGAAATAGTACGAAATTCTCGGGAATATTGGTCGACCATATCCACTGACCTAGCTGTCTGACAAGCTAAATCAAAAGTTAAGTTAAGAGTTGTCAACAACTTTCTTCTGATTGCTTCATTTTTCACTCCATAAACAAAGTGGTCACACAATACTCGGTCCTGAAAGTTTCTGAAATGACAGTGAATGGATAGCTTTTTTAAAGCTACAATGTACTCACTGATACTCTCATCAATGAATTGATCCTGTATTCCAAAACTATAACTTTCTGCAATTTCCAGGGGCTCAGGACTGTAGTGCTGTTCTAACTTGGTTAGAATCTCTGTCAGTGGAGTGTCCTTTGCCTTGATGCGCACAAGCACATTTTCAGGGTTTCATACACCTCAGGGCCTGCTTTAATGAGAAAGATAGCCCGTTTTCTTTCTAAAACCACCTGGTTACGATTTTCATCATTGGGGACTTCGATGATACTATTTGTGTGGAAAAACATTTCTAGCACCTCAACATACACTCTGAAAGTCTCAGTCGTGATGGAACTCACCCAAGCACCCTATTATTCCCATAGGCGCGGCCATCTGGTCTCTGGCAATGTCAACAGTGTGCTAGAAATTTACCTTGGATTTTTAGCCGTGCTGCAAAACAAAGAATCTCTCCAAGTGTCCCTGTTGGTTGGCTAGATTAATCAATAGAAAAATTTCAGCTAGGGAATCCGATTATCCTATCCTCGTTCGCCAATGTGATATCTTCTTTACGACATCATAAACACGCAGACTACAAGATGGCTCTACCGAATACTTGTCAGGTGACCTGGCCACGTGACCCTTTTATTATTATACATCAGCAATTGCATTACCAGAGTAATCCACAGGTGGAACAGTAGTCCATTAAGTGGAGCTCTCTATTGCAGTCACGAATCTCAAGTGGCTAGTGATGTAAAGCCAATAAGTTGTAAGTTGATGTGGGTTTATGAAAGGGAGAACATGGGCAGTGATTTCCTCAGGGCTACTGATGCTCTACCGTGGAACTATGTTTCCACCACACTGACTGTGAAGTTATACTAGCAGAGTGGCAGCAGCTCTGAGGGAATTCGCAGCTCATATCACTGAGGAGCATTTTGTCAGATACTAGTCATGTCTGGTATCCACTAATACTTTTAACCTCCTCCCTTCCCATCACCCAGGGCCCCAAACACTCCTTCTAGTGAAACAGCGATTTACTTGAATTTCTTTCAATTTACTATACTGTATTTACTGTTCACGATGCAGTCTCCTCTACATTGGGGAAACCAAGCGCAGATTGGGTAACCGTTTTGTGGAACAGCTCCATTCAATCTGCAATCATGACCCCAAGCTTCCGGTCGCCTGTCATTTTAATTTGCCGTCCCACTCACTGCCCTCTCGGTCCTTGGCCTACTATACTGTTTCAATGAAGCTCAATATAAGCTGGAGGAACAGCACCTCATCTTTCTATTCGGCACTTTACAGCCTTCCAGACTTAGCACTGAATTCAACAATTTTAGATCATAACCTCTCCCATTTTTTTTTAGATGGCAGTTGTTGCTGATGGTTCTGATATTCTTATATACACCTCCTCTCGAACCATCTTTTGTTTCTCTATTTATCCCATTACCATCTCCTGTCACTTTGCATTATCATCCCTTGTGTCGTTTAATCACTTCTGCCTTCCACCCTATCAGAGAACTTCCCTTTTATTCTTTCCTCCTCTTCCCCCTTTTCCTGCCTCTGTATTTGCTTAAAATCTGTAACATCTCTAACTGTTTCCAGTTGTGACGTGCTCAACATGGCACTGATGACACTGCCTGCCTTCTGCCCCACTCCTGACTCGCTTCCGCCCCTCTGCCACCCTCAACACTGCCCCGTTGATTTTTAAAGACAAAAGTAGGCAATTTCCCTCTATTCCCCACCCCATCAGTACTGGCGGTAATTCGTCAGTAAATTTTAATTATCCGCCCTAATGGGGTGGAGGGCAATTTCGGCCCCTTAGATTTTTCAACTTATTTCAATAACGCTATTGATATTTTTCATTCTGAACTAATTTTCTTGAATATCATCAGAGGTGTACATTTTTAATTGGCTATGTTTCATATTGTTCTACACTGATTTTAGATTTGGATAAATTTCCCTGGGTTGTTCCAACTGCAGAATACAACCGTGAAAAGATACAATCCTAAATATCACTGCTAAAAAACACATACACAGTAAAAGTTGGGCTGCAGTGTGCACAATTTAAATTTATAGATAATATTAAAAGCTTAAAAAGTTAAGCCTGGCATCTTTATCTAAGATATCATCGATATCATCATTCTAACAGTGTGCTACAATTTGTGAAACACTTTAGCCAAATTTTTATTTTGCAGACCGTAAATGTAGGCTATTTAATTTCTCATTTGGAAATGTCTGCAGTGCAACTGACACAGACACCTTCGAATCTGTCATCAGTTCTGAGCTCCGGATGCCAATTCTGTTTGAAAATCTAAGAAACAAGGTGAGGCTTGGCGAGGATCACTTCTTAAAAAATAAACTTTTTCAGGCACCATTTTGGGTGTTGTTGTCTTTAACTTTTAACTCATAATGTTTAAATAAGTGTGCTTATTTGAGGCAATCAAAACAGCATGCATTAGTGCTATAAAGTCACTCTTGGCAGTAATTGTGCAGAAATTTATCTCAGCAGCTCAGAGTGCGCGATAGGCTAGATTGTAAAAGTTGAGAAGTAACTAGTTTGATGAGCTGAATGGCCTTTCTTAATCTGTGCTGTCAGATGTCACTGAGCATGACTGTACAGCAAACAGTTATAACAAACTTCCTAAACTATGTCAAATAACATTACAGGAAGGGCTAATGAGCCGCTAATATTTTTTATTGTGTGATGCTGAAAAGTTATATAGCCTGTGTATGCCATTCAAGAAACTCATTCTGGGTAGTCTTTGGAAAATTCACCACAAAATATTGCGAACATAAATTTTACCTCAGGTTGGAAGTCCGGGAACTTGAGACTCCTGTCAAATAGTTCATAAAGGATTATAGGAATACTCTCAACACAGCAAAAAGTTTTATATTCAGGTAGGTGGGTCATTAAAAATGAATGCATTAGTCCCAGTCGCAGACAAATGCCTGTGTTAAAAACAGGTGTATGAACTCCATCTTCAGCGTTATTCATAGCACACTTCAATAAATCTGTATCAACTGAAAGAAAAATATTTAAGGATTTAATTTTAAAATACAAATTTAAAATATCTCAAGTATTCAGAACTAAAGATCTTTTGCTCCACAACAATAATGTTACAACACATCTATGACTGGTGTCAATTGCTACACTTTTGTAACTGTAATAAATCTTTACATTGCCCAGTTTTTAACCCACATTACTAAATTAATATTATACTCATCAGCTCTTTGAACCAACAACATTCACTAATAGGTGAGAACATCAACATAAATTTAAAATGTAGGGGCAGTTAGTATATTGCTCATTCAGGTTGTCAGTTTGTCTCTCAGGTCTGGGCTTGAATCAAGCAAGAATAACGTCCCTTCTCTATATCAATAAGAAAAGAGTCCCTTTTCTTGCCAAGTGTAACCAAAATGAGTGAATAGTCTTAATCCAGTTCCAAATGGGAAAGGGCTTATTGTACAAAACTGCTCCTATTTTGCAATCTATGGCTAGAGTTGTAATGTATGCATCCGTGAGGATGCTCACAGGTTTGTAGAGCTGTTGTTGCAGCCCCTCTTCCATCATCTTATGGGGCTGCTCCTTGATGTCTGGCTGCAATTCAGTCTCACGCTCCTGATCTTTGGGCACCCGGCAGGCAGGTAAGAGAGCCTCCTCGCAGGACTGCTCCTGGGCCTGGCCAAGGTGGCCATTAACCGGCCCAAGCAGCGGGCGGTCAAAGGGGTTGTTCAACCCGACTGCCTGCCTCTCTTCCACAGCTATGTTAACGCCAGGGTGTCCATGGAGATGGAGTATGCGGTGTCCACCAGTACACTTGCGGCCTTCCACCAGAGGTGGGCACAGGAGGGACTGGAGCACTTGATTTAAAGTTACAATTAAAATAGTTGTAGAGCAGTTGAGTTGGAGTGGCTTAACCAGTCATGTGATGTTCACAAGACTCGTTAAAACCCCAGCTAGTTGGGTTCGGGAAATCCACGATTAGGCAGGTGGTTGTGAGCCTGATGGATGAACTGGTAACTCTCAAACCAGTGTCCTAAGCTTAAATAAAGGAGACTACAAAGGTATGAAGGCAGAGTTGGCTAAAGTGGACTGGGAAAATAGATTTAAGTATGGGATAGTTGACAAGCAGTGGCAGACATTTAAGAAGATATTTCATAACTTCCAACAAAAATATATCCCAATGAGAAGGAAAGACTGTAAGAGAAGGGATCCGTGGCCAACTCATCATCATAGGCAGTCCCTCGGAATCGAGGAGGACTTGCTTCCACTCCCAAAGTGAGTTCTTTGATGGCTGAACAGTCTGATGCGAGAGCCACAGACCCTGTTACAGGTGGGACAGACATTCATCGGGGGAAGGGGTCGGTAGGGCTGGTTTGCCATGCGCTTCTTCCACTGCCTGTGCCTGGCCTTTTCATGCTCCTTGTGTCGAGACTCAAAGAGCTCAACGCCCTCCCGGATGGACTTTCCTCACCTCGGGCGGTCTGCGGCCAGGTGTCAGTGGTGATGTCGCACTTTACCAGGGAGGCTTTGTGAGTGTCCTTATAACGTTTCCGCTCTCCTCCTTTGGTTTGTTTACCATGAAGGAGCTCCACATAAAGCATTTGCTTAGGGAGTCTCGTATCTGACATGCGTACTATGCGGCCTGCCCAGCGAAGTTGATCGAGTGTGGTTAGTGCTTCAATACTGGGGATGTTAGCCTGGTCAGGAGATTTGCAAGATCTTGCGGAGACATCGTTGGTGATATATCTCCAGCGACTTGAGGTGCCTTCTGTACATCGTCCACGCCTCTGACCCATACAGGAGGGCGGGTATTGTTACAGCCCTGTAGACTATGAGTTTGGGGGTAGATTTGAGGGCCTGGTCTTCAAACACTCTTTTCCGCAGGCGGCCGAAGGCTACGCTGGCGCACTGGAGGCGATGCTGAATCTCCGCATCAATGTCTGCCTTTGTTGATAAGAGGCTCCCGAGTAATGGGAAATGGTCCACGTTGTCCAGAGCCGCGCCGTGGAAAACATAGAAACATAGAAAATAGGTGCAGGAGTAGGCCATTCGGCCCCTCTAGCCTGCACCGCCATTCAATGAGTTCATGGCTGAACATGCAACTTCAGTACCCCATTCCTGCTTTCTCCCCATACCCCTTGATCTTGAACTTGATGATTGGAGGGTAGTGCTGTGCGGCGATGACAGGCTGGTGAAGGACCTTTGTCTTACGGATGTTAAGTGTAAGGCCCATGCTTTCATATGCCTCAGTGAATACATTGACTATATCCTAAAGTTCAACTTCTGAATGTGCGCAGATGCAGGCGTCGTCCACATACTGCAGCTCAACGACTGAGGTTGGGGTGATCTTGGACCTGGCCTGGAGGCGGCGTAGGTTAAACAGCTTCCCACTGGTTCTGTAGTTTAATTCCACTCCAGCGGGGAGCTTGTTGATTGTAAGATGGAGCATGGCGGCGAGGAAGATTGAGAGGAGGGCCGGAGCGATAACGCAGCCCTGTTTGACCCCGGTCCGGACGTGGATTGGGTCTGTAATGGATCCGTTGATAAGGATCAAGTCCTGCATGTCATCGTGAAGCAGGCGAAGGATGTTGACAAACTTTTGGGGGCATCCGAAATGGAGGAGGACGCTCCATAGACCCTCACGTTGACAGTGTCAAAGGCCTTTGTAAGATCGAAAAAGGCCATGTATAAGGGCTGGTGCTGCTCCCTGCATTTTTCCTGCAACTGGCGCGTTGCAAAGATCATATCTGTTGTGCCCCGTAGGGGACGAAATCCGCAGTGTGATTCCGGGAGAAGCTCCTCGGCCACAGGGAGAAGACGATTGAGGAGAACTGGAGCGACAACTTTCCCAGTGGCTGAAAGCAGGGAGATTCCCCTGTAGTTGCCGCAGTCGGACTTGTCCCCCTTTTTAAAAATAGTCACAATCACTGCATCTCTCAGATCTCCCGGCATGCTCTACTCCCTTCAGATGAGAGAGATGAGGTCATGTATCCGCGCCAACAGCGCCTCTCTGCCATATTTTAGCGCCTCAGCAGGGATTCCATCTGCACCCGTAGCCTTGTTATTCTTAAGCTGTTTTATGGCTTTGCCTACCTTGTGCAACGTTGGAGTTTCACTGAGGTGGTGGCGGGTGGCATGCTAACTAAGGAAATAAGGGATGGTATCAAATTGAAAATTAGGGCATACAATGAGGCCAAGACTACTGGGAGGCCAGAGGATTGGGAAACGTTTAAAAGCCAGCAAAGAACAACTAAAAAAAAAATCATAGAGAGGGAAGATAGATTATGAAAGTAAACTAGCATGGAATATAAAAACAATGAGAGTTTCTACAGGTACATAAAAAGGAAAAGAGTGGCTAAAGTAAATGTTGGTCACCTGGAGGATGAGGCTGGGGAATGAATAAAGGAGAACAGGGAAATGGCAGAGATGTTGAACAAATATTTTGTATCGGTCTTCACAGTAGAAGACACTAAAAACATCCCAATAGTGGATAATCGAGGGCTATAGGAAGGGAGGAACATAATACAATCACTATCACTAAAGAAGTAGTACTCGGTAAAATAATGGGACTAAAGACGGACAATTCCCCTGGACCTGATGGCTTACATGCTAGGGGCTTTTAAAGGAAGTGGCTACAGAGATAGTGGATGCATTGGTTGTAATCTACCAAAATTCCCTGGATTCTGGGGCGGTCCTAGCGGATTGGAAAACCACAAATGTAACACCCCTATTTAAAAAAGGAGGCAGACAGAAAGCAGGAAACTATAGACCAGTTAGCCTAACATCAGTCGTTGGGAAAATGCTGGAGTCCATTATTAAGGAAGCTGTAGCGGGACATTAGGAAAAGCATAATTCAATCAAACAGAGTCAGCGTGGTTTTATGAAAGAGAAATCATGTTTGACAAATTTGCTGGAATTCTTTGAGGATGTAACGAGCAGGGTGGATAAGGGGGAACCAGTGGATATGGTGTATTTGGATTTCCAGAAGGCATTCGATAAGGTGCCACATAAAAGGTTACTGCACAAGATAAAAGCTCACAGGGTTGGGGGTAATATATTAGCATGGATAGAGGATTGGTTAACTAACAGAAAACAGAGAGTCGGGATAAATGGGTCATTTTCCGGTTGGCCATCTGTAACTAGTGGGGTGCCGCAGGGATCGGTGCTGGGGCCTCAATTATTTACAACCTATATTAATGACTTGGATGAAGGGACTGAGTGTAATGTAGCCAAGTTTACTGATGATACAAAGATGGGTGGGAAAACAAATTGTGAGGAAGACACAACAAATCTGCAAAGGGATATAGACAGGCTATAGTGCGCAAAAATTTGGCAGATGGAGTATAATGTGAGAACGTGAGGTTATCCACTTGGGCAGAAAAGATAGAAAAGCAAATTATAATTTAAATGGAGAAAAATTGCAAAGCGCTGCAGTACACAGGGACCTGGGGGTCCTTGTGCATGAAACACAAAAAGTGAGTATGCAGGTACAGCAAGTAATCAGGAAGACAAATGAAATGTTGGCCTTTATTGCAAGGGGGATGGAGTATAAAAGCAGAGAAGTCCTTCTACAACTGTACAGGGTATTGAAGAGGCCACATCTGGAGTACTGCGTACAGTTTTGGTTTCCATATTAAAGGAAGGATATACTTGCATTGGAGGCTGTTCAGAGAAGGTTCACTAGGTTGATTCCGGAGATGAGGGGGTAGACTTATGAAGGTAGGTTGAGCCTATACTCATTGGAGTTCAGAAGAATGAGAGGTGATCTTATCGAAACATGTAAGATAATGAGGGGGCTCGACAAGGTGGCTGCAGAGAGGATATTTCCACTCATAGGGGAAAATAAAATTAGGGGATATAGTCTCAGAATAAGGGGTCGCCCATTTAAAACTGAGATGAGGAGGAATTTCTTCTCAGAGGGTTGTAAATCTGTGGAATTCTCTGTCCCAGAGAGCTGTGGAGGCTGGGTCATTGAATATATTTAAGGTATAGATAGACAGATTTTTGAGCGATAAGGGAATAAAGGTTTATGGGGAGCGGGCAGGGACGTGGAGCTGAGTTCATGATCAGATCAGCCATGATCTTATTAAATGGTGGAGCAGGCTTGAGGGGCCAGGTGGCCTTCTCCTGCTCCTATTTCTTAAGTTCTCATGTAATGTGAAATGTGATGTTAAACCTTTTGCTAATAAACCAACTAGTTTTTAGTAGCAATGTGTTGCTATGATTTCTTAAGCAAAGAACCCATGAAGCAAATACATTACAAGAATGAACAATGAAAAAATTCACAATGATGTAATAAGGTTGTTCTTCTGAGGTGGCTAAGTCACATTGTTGGGGTAGGTGGGAGAGAGTTTTACTCTTCACTCAACCTAAGTTATACCTTTTCTGGAACTCCTTGATATTGACAATTGATGGCACTAACATAAGCAAAAATATTCACTGAGAAGAAAGAAGTACATAAAACTTACAATCAAAGCTAATAAAAAAACGAGTCCATAAACTGAGTACACAGGTGCAATGGCCGTCAGCCAGTAGCACTCTCGTCTCTGAAGGTCAGAAGGTTGTGGGTTCAAGCCCAGCACTAGTAAGTTGAGCACATAAGCTGACAGTTTAGTGCAGCATTGCTGGATATATCGTCTTTTTGGATGAGATGTGAAGCGGAGGTCCCGCCTGCCCTCTCAGGTGGATGTAAAAGATCCCACGGCACTATTTGAAGAACAGGGGAGTTCTCCCCAGTGTCCTGGCCAATATTTATCCCTCAACCAAAGTCACTGACACAGAATTATCTGGTCATTGTCATAAGATCTGTTTGTGGAAGCTTGATGTGTGTACATTGGCTGCCCCGTTTCCATTTCAAAAGTACTTTATTGCCTGTAAAGTGCTATGGAATGTCCCGAGGTCATTAAACATGCTGTATAAATGCAAGTGTTTGATACCTTAATTTTCGCAGGTGCCATATTGTAGGGCAGAATCTGGCTCCACCAAGCTTCTGCTCCATTGAAGGCAAACAAAGGGATTGCACTCCGATCCATGTTGGAAGGTGTTGACAGCCTTCCCAGAGAATTTCACCCCAAGTGTCACTGATAGGCCTAATGCCTTACTGAGAGCAGGTCTAAGTTCTGTTGTGGGCCTGAATTTTAAACTGCAAATAGTAATCAATCTCAGATTGTTGTTACAGGTATTGTAGGATTGAATATTTTTTGAAATGACAACTTTCCTCTCTGCCCGATCCCGGTCCCAGGTTCCCCCCTCTTGTAGAGGAAGCTTGCTGCTCAGATTCAATCGCCTCTGTGAGACAGGCAACCTTGTTTGCTGCTATAGGAGCTGGTGCCTATGCCAATTATGTAAATGATCCTGTCCCTGGGATTTGGATGAGTGAAAGTGCTATCTCAAAAGGTGTGAAATGTGCAAGATACTATTCATTGCAAGGTAACGTTTGTACAAGTTTTGTGTGATATTTGTTTCCTCCACATGTAATTAGTTTAAATTGGATTTGATTAAATTGATTTTTATAGTTTTGATACTTGGCTTGATATTTCAGTTTTCATTAAGGTGAGGGAATGGGGATGGAAAGCTTTTGGTGCCAGCTTCAAATATTTCAAAGGTTGGTCAAATACAACAACAACTTATATTTATATAGCACCTTTAATGTAGAAAAATGTCCCAAGGTATTCCACAGATGTATAATTTGACAAAAGTGTACACCAACACAGAGGAGTAGATATCTGATGGAGTAACCAAAAGCTTGGCCGAAGAGCTGGATTTTAAGTAGGGTCTTAAAGGAAGAGAAGAAGCTGGAATTTACAGAGGGAATTTCAGAGCAGGGGCCTAGATGGCAGATGGCAAGCAATCAATGGTGATCCAAAACATGGGTGGAAGTGCACAAAAAAGGAGGGGTGAGGTCATGAAGGACTTTAAACATAAGAATGCAAATTTTATTTTTGATTCATTAGAGGCCTGGGAGCCAATGAAGGTCAGCAAGGGCAGGGATGATGAGTCAACAGGATATGATACATAGTTTTCAATAAGCTGAAGTTTACAGAAAGTGGAGGTAGGAGACCAGCTAGTAGAATAGTCGAGTGTCGAGGTGACAAATGGATGGATCAGAGTTTCAGCACAAGGTGGGCTGAGGCAGGAGCTGAAGTGGGTGAGTTGAATAGATGTTTCGGGGTCTGGTTCAGCCTAAGACAATGAGCAAGGAGGGGGATGGAATCAGTAGTCAGCATATGGAGTTTGTGGTGGGCACTGAAGACAATAGCTTCAGTCCCAATATTTAATTAAAACCTTAGGGGGGCTCCGGAGGTAACAGCGCAAGATGGGAAGAGAAGCCATTGCTGAAGATGCTCTGGCTATGATTGTGTAAGTAAGAATGGAACCAAGTGAGGGCAATCCCACTGAGCAGAACAACAGAGGAGAGGCATTGGAGGAGGCTGGTATGTTCGACCGTGTCAAAGGCTGCCTAGAGGTCGAAGAGGATGAGGAGGGATAATAAACCAATGTCACAGTCAGAGAGGATGTAATTTATGACTTTGATAAGGGCCGTTTCAGTGCTGTGACAAGGATGGAAACCTGCTTGGAGAGATTCAAACATGGAGTTGCAGGAAAGGTGGGCACAGATTTGGGAGGCGATAACATGTTCAAGAACTTTGGAGAGAAGGTTGAAAATGGAGGTGAAGGTGAAGAGCACCACGGAGATGGGTTTAAGGAGATGGTTGGTAGTGAAGAAAAGAAGTAGGAGGTTATCTTTGCTCTCCTCAATGATCCTGGAGTAGTTTGCGGTTTAGCGGAGGAGAGTACAGCCCAATAGCACTTGTTGTGATCCAGCCACATATGGTGATTTTTGGCTAAACCACTTGTGCTCTAGATTTGCTCAAGTATGTGCCCCTTGGACTTAAGTGAGTGAAGCTGGAGGTTATAAGAACATAAGAAATAGGAACAGGAGTAGGCCATATGGCCCCTCGAGCCTGCTCCGACATTCAATAAGATCATGGTTGATTTGGTCATGGACTCAGCTACACTTCCCCGCCCGCTCCCCATAACCCATTATCCCCTTATCATTTAAAAACTGTCTATTTCTGTCTTAAATTTATTCAATGACCCAGCTTCCACAGCTCTCTGAGGCAGCAAATTCCACAGATTTACAACCCTCAGAGAAGAAATTTCTCCTCATCTCAGTTTTAAATGGGCAGCCCCTTATTCTAAGATCATGCCCTCTAGTCTCCCCGATCAGTGGAAACATCCTCTCTGCATCCACCTTGTCAAGCCCCCTCATAATCTTATATGTTTCGATAAGATCACCTCTCATTCTTCTGAATTCCAATGAGTAGAGGCCCAAGCGACTCAACCTTTCCTCATAAGTCAACCCCCTCATCCCCGGAATCAACCGAGTGAACCTTCTCTGAACTGCCTCCAAAGCAAGTATATCCTTTCGTAAATATGGAAACCAAAACTGCACGCAGTATTCCAGGTGTGCCCTCACCAATACCTTATATAGCTGTAGCAAGACTTGCCTGCTTTTATACTCCATCCCCTTTGCAATAAAGGCCAAGATACCATTGGCCTTCCTGATCACTTGCTGTACCTGCATACTATCCTTTTGTGTTTCATGCACAAATACCCCCAGGTCTTGCTGTACTGCGGCACTTTGCAATCTTTCTCCATTTAAATAATAACTTGCTCTTTTATTTTTTTCTGCCAAAGTGCATGACCTCACACTTTCCAACATTATACTCCATCTGCCAAACTTTTTGCCCACTCACTTAGCCTGTCTATGTCCTTTTGCAGATTTTTTGTGTCCTCCTCACACATTGCTTTTCCTCCCATCTTTGTATCGTCAGCAAACTTGGCTACGTTACACTCAGTCCCTTCTTCCAAGTCGTTAATATAGATTGGAGGATCAACCGAAATAGGAGATTAAAAGTTTTGCTGGGGACCAGGGAATCAATGGTGGACATGAGGGAATGGATAAGCAGATTGATGGCTCCATATTATGTAGAATGAAGGGCCAAAGACTCGGCAGCAGGGGTTTAGGGAATACAGTTGTCACAGAAGGGGTTGGAGTGGCTGGGGGAATGTGATGGCAAGAGATATATGGAAGTGGTTGCAGATGGTTTTGAAGCAAGAGAAAATAGGAGTAGCCAGGGATTAAGAGAATGGCCATGAATATGGGTAGGCGAGACTAGAGAAGCTGGGGTTGTTCTCCCTAGCAGAGAGAAGGTTAAGGGGAGATTTAATACAGGTGTTCAAAATTATGAATGGTTTTGATAGCATAGATAGGGAGAAACTGTTCTCATTGGCAGGAAGGTCACTAACCAAAGGACACAGATTTAAGACAACTGACAAAAAAACAGATAGGAAATTAGAATTTTTTTATGCAGTATGTTGTTACGATCTGGAATGCACTGCCCGAAATGATGGTAAAAGCAGATTCAATGATAACTTTCAAAAGGTGATTGGATATATACTTGAATAGGAAAAAAACTTGCAAGGCAATGGGGAAAGTGCAGGGGAGTGGGACTAGTTGGATAGCTCTTTCAAAGAGTCAGCCGAGGCACGATGGGCCGAATGCCCTCTTTATATGCTGTATGATTCAATTAAAGCTTATATGGAGTGAGATGTTTAAGGGGGAAAGGAGGGCAGTAAGTTCAGAGGAGAACTAGCAGGGCAAGCTGAGATGGGGGATTGAAATCACTGAGGATGAGGGAGGAAAGCTGGGTAAGAAACTCGGAGTGAGGCTTGTGAGAATAGAGAGCAAAGATTTTAAAGGAGGGTTGGAAGAAGGTGAGGTGCTCAAAGGAAGACAAAGTACTAGAGGAATAGGAGGACAGACTAGGTGTGATTAGGTGATAAGAGCCATACTGCCATTGCAGCAGTTTAGGCAAGGCAGGATGTTGGAAAATATAGGTGGGAAGGCAAGGGGCAAGGTGTCATCACCCATGAGCCAAATTTCAGTCAAAGCCTTCTTAAGGCCCTAAGTATGATGAAGACCAGGGTAATAGATTGGAGAAAAGCTGATTTTGAGGGGCTGAGAATAGAACTTGGGAACATAAAATGGACAGCAATATTGGCAAACAATGAAGTCGAACAGCAATGGAAAACATTTAAAACGGTGTTCAACAGAGCGCAGGAAAAATATATTTAGCTAAAAAACAAAAACAAGCTAAACACTAATGAGACACCATGGATGAATATAATAATGAATAGTCAGCATGGATTTCAAGAGGGAAAGTGTTGCTTGACCAACCTCGTTGAATTTTTTGAAGAGGTAATAGAGAAAGTAGACAAGGGTAATGCAGTAGATGTAATTTATCTAGATTTTCATAAGGCCTTCGATAAGATCAGCATCATCATCATAGGCGGTCCCTCGAACGAGGATGACTTGCTTCCACGAGTTCACAGGTGTTTTGATGAAGGACCCGATGTTCCAGTCCTGAACTCCAATTGAGGGGGTGGACGATGTCTGTGCGTGGATTTTTTTAACGTGTGGTGGCCGTTGCACCCCAGCCACCACACAGACTTGACAGAGCTAGGTCTTGGACCAGTGGCAAGGGTTAACCAGGATGACCGGAGACCTGCTCTGCTGCACGGACCTAGTGCGCACACATATCGCAGTGTGGGCTGGCCCGTGCTGCCCCTGGGGCCCTCGGCTCTTCTGGGCCCCGTACCCTCATCTGTCACACCTCCGCCACGATCCTTCACCGCCCCTCCGCCACAAACATTCACCGCACCTCGCCACAAGCACTCGGCGCTCATCCGCCCCACTCCGCTGTATCTGGGCCCAGCGATAAGATACCCCATAATAGACTGATGAACAAGGTCAGAGAATGCGGAGTCAGAGGACAAGTAGCAGAATGGATAGCTAGCTGGCTTCAGGACAGAAAGCAGAGAGTAGGGGTAAAGGGTAGCTATTCACAGTGGCAGAAGGTGGGAAATAGTGTTCCGCAAAGATCAGTGCTAGGACCACTTTTGTTCACAATTTATATTAATGATTTAGACTTTGGAATCAAAAACACAATTTCTAAATTTGCGGATGACACCAAATTGGTAGTTAATACTGAGGGCTGCAACAAATTACAAGAAGACATGAATAAACTTACAGAATAGGCATACAATTGGCAAATGAAATTCAACACAGATAAATGCGAGGTATTATTTTGTTAGGGAGATGAGGGAGGTCACTTATTACTTGGAGGGAGAGAGTCTGGGTGGGGTAGAGGAGCAAAGGAATCTCAGAATACAAATACACAAATCACTAAAAAATAGCGGCACAGGTTAACAAGGCCATAAAGTAAGCAAACCAGGCACTTGGCTTTATTTCTAGAGGGATAGAATTGAAAAGTAAAGAAGTTATACTAAACGTATCGAATCTTGGAGCAGTGAGAACAATTCTGGTCATCAGATTATAAAAAGGATATAGTGGCATTGGAGAGGGTGCAGAAAAGATTTACAAGGATGATACCAGAAATGCGAGGATGTACCTATCAGAAAAGGATGAACAGGCTGGGTCTCTTTTTGCTTGAAAAAAGAAGGCTGAGGGGTGACCTAATTGAGATATTTTAATCTGCAAAAGGTTTTGATAGAGTAGATACAGAGAGGATGTTTTCACTTTTAAGGAAGAGCATAACTAGAGGCCATCAATATAAGTTAGTCACCAAGAAATCAACTAGTGAATTGAGAAGAAGCTTCCTTACCCAGAGAGTGGTAAGAATGTGGAACTCACTACCACAGGGAGTAGTTGAGGCAAATAGTATAGATGCATTTAAGGGGAGACTAGATGAACATATCATCATCGTCATCGTAGGCAGTCCCTCGAAGCGAGGATGACTTGCTTCCACGCCAAAAATGGATGAGTTCACAGATGTTTCAATCATATTCCGGATCCCGAACTACATCCTGAAGTGTGGAAGATTCCTGTGCATGGATTTTTTTAACGTGTGGTGGCCGTTGCACCCCAGCCACCACATGGGCTTGACAGAGCTAGGTCTTGGACCAGTGGCAAGGATTAACCAGGACGACTGGAGACCAGCTCTGCAGTACGGACCTAGTGCACACACATATCGCAGTGTGGGCTGGCCCATGCTGCTCCTGGGCCCACGCCTCTGCTGGGCCCCGAAACTTCGTCTCTCCTGGGCCCCGATCACATCCCTCTATGAACTCTTGCCGCTCCTTCATCCCGACCTCACCGCTCCCGCTACACCTGCCCATACAGCACTCTTTTGTGCACCGAAAGAGTGGAAACACCTTCACCATTGTTCCTCAACGAAAGCCAGCTAGCAGTGGCCACGAGCCCTCTGTCAATGCAAATGAGATCTCTCGGGCAAATGGGACTAATGAGCAGTCAGTGGAAAATCCTGGTCCATCATTTGCCAAATTGGGGGCATTGTTAAAGAAGCGCTATCCTCCTGCTGAGGAGATACAGGTGATAGGAGGGTATCAGTCATTGGAAAGATCCTGTTTATCCAAGGGTGGCTCCACGAGAAAGAAGGCCAGGGCCATTAGAGGGAGCAGCATGCAGCGGCCCGACCCGGAAATCATCGCGGTCCCAGCCTGCAAGACCATCAGCAGGCTGGGGCCATTAGATGGAGCAGCAGTGTTATTGCAGGGAGCTGCGTGTGCTGCTGCAGGAGGGCGATGGCTGATAAGCATATGAGGGAGAAGGGAATAGAGGGTTATGCTGATAGAGTTAGATGAGGAAAGATGGGAGGAGGGTCAGGTGGAACATAAACTCCAGCATAGACTGGTTGGGCCGAATGGCCTGTTTCTGTGCCGTATATCCTATGTAATCCTATATAATCTTATGTAATCAAAGCCAGGTTGTCAATGCAACCATCCACAATAAGGTCGTAGATGTCAAGGGCTTTGTTTGGGAGTGAATGGACCTTCTGGAGGTGGCATGACTGGGCAACAAGAATTGGAGGAAACAGGAAAGAAGGGCCCAAGAAGGGACAAGAGAAAAAAAAGCACGAGTAGCTATGAGTTGAAGATTTCACTACACTACACCAACATTCCCCACATGATTGCACTTGAAGTTAATTTCCATTTCCCATATGAACCACCCTTTTCTAAAAGGAAGATTATTCAATTAATGCTGAATTATGGAAAGCTTGGGGTTATGAATTCATACCTAGTAATGGAATTGAAACTGAACTTATAACTTATGTTACATTAACATTTATGACCCTTATGTTATTAGAAAGAGAAAAATGTAAATTAATCAATCTGTGCTCGAATTTGATTATTAATCAAGACAAATGCCAAGAAAAACAGCAGATGACACAGACCAAATTAAAAAATAGACCTGCATCAACCCATGAGATCATTTGATTTCATAATATGTATTGGAGCTATTTTTGACTTTGGTTTATGAACATGAAGGAGTTTGAAAATAGTCTCGAGATCTATCAATGAATTAACGACAAATGTGTCTCCAATTACCTTTTTGTATTTGTGCCATAACAGTTTCAGTAGAACTAATCTTGACATCAGGATGTTGTGGAATTTCAGGATTCACATTTTGACTTGTACTTCGAACTAAAAAGATGAATACATACTAAATTAATTATCAAATTACCAACTATATTTGAATTCAAAGAGTAAAATATTTACTTTAAACTCTGTAGCCACCATTTTTAGAATCTATGCACCAGGATACTGTAATGAATCCAACCAATATCCCTTTATCTGCTTGTCACTAGTAAATATGTTGGATCAGTGTGAGCCTGTGGACGGATGCACCAACCGACAAGGACTTTGGAAAAGCTGATGCACAGCTTCAAATAGGCTGACACAAAACAATCCAACAACTCAAAAATTGTAAACTGGAAAACAGCTCTGAGGAGAGATCTACAAACAAGACCACTGTTTCAAGGCAACCGAGTAAGTTCAATTTCTTTCCATTTCAAACTTTTCATTAGTGTTTTAAGATCACATTCCACAATTCTATGTGTGAATGCACACGCACTTGTGTGTGTGCTTTTAAGCAAGCACAGGACAGGCTCACACTCCCCTCTCTGTACTTCTAGTCTGTGAATGCTTGTGTGTGTGAGTGTGTGTGTTGATATGAGACAAGTAGGGGTCCCTGTGCAGAAGCTGTTTGCTAAGGGATTTCTCGATAAACCAACTTGCATCGTGCTGGATTGAACTAGGCCCCTCTCCATAGCTCTGTGCTGGAAAGCAGAGTCTCGATTAAGGAGATCTTCAAAGTGCTCCTTCCAGCAGGCCCTGATTGCCTCGGTGTCCTAATGAATGTCTCCCCGTTTTTGGCCAGCAGTGGGGTGGGGCCTTGGGTGCTTGGGACGTAGATGGACTTAACTGCAGTGAAGAATCCTCGCACGACATGGCTGTCGGCCAGCTGCTGAATCTCCTGTGCTTTCTTCACCCACCATCTATTCTTTAGGTCACGGATTTTTTGTTGGAGCTCGGCTTTAAGCCGTCTGTAGAACTGCTTTGCTGCTCCCGAATTGGGTTGCTGCTTTAGGTTCAGAAATGTCCTGTGCTTGCGGTTTATTAGCTCCTGGATCTCCTGGTAATTTTCCAGTCCTGGTGTTTCTTGGTTGAGTGACCGAGCATCTCTTTGCAGGCGCTGGTTTTGGTGGCCTGGAGGGCAGACCGAGTGTTGTGGGTACTCTGCGTCTCGGGGTCATCGAGGGTCGCCAGTGAGGCACTGGCTGTATCTTCTTCTTAGGCGGTTCCTCGTATCGAGGATGACTTGCTATCACATCAAAAAGGGATGAATTCACAGGTGTTTCAATGAAGGACCTAATATTCCAGGTACTGAACTACATATTGAAGGGTGGAAGATGCCTGTGCATGGATTTTTTTAACGTGAGGTGGCCATTGCACACCAGCTACCACACAGTCTTGACAGAGCTTGATCTTGTTCCAGTGGCAAGGATTAACCAAGACGACTGAAGACCAGCTCTGCTGCACGGACCTAGTGTGCACACATATTGCAGTGTGGGCTGGCCTTGGCTGTATAGGGCTCTCTTAACTGGGTCTTGACACGGTCAACCAAGAGAGATTATGGAGCGTCCTCCTCCGTTTCGGATGCCCCTAAAAGTTTGTCACTATCCTCCGCCTGCCCCACAACAACATGCAAGCCGTGATCCTGACCAACGAATCCACCACAGACCCAATCCACGTCCGGATCAGGGTCAAGCAGGGCCACATCATCGTGCCATTGCTCTTCTTCATCATCCTCACTGCAATGCTCCATCTCACACTCAACAAGCTCCCCGCTGGAGTGGAACTAAACTACAGAACCAATGGGAACCGGTTCAACCTTCGTCGCCTCCAGGCTAGATCCAAGGTCGTCCCATCTCTGTCATTGAACTACAGTACGCAGACGACGCTTGTGTCTTCGTATATTCAGAGGCTGAACTCCAAACCATCATCAACATCTTCACCGAGGCATACGAAAGCATGGGCCTTACACTAAACATCCGTAAGACAAAGGTCCTCCACCAACCTGACCCCACCACACAGCACTGTCCCCCAGTTATCAAAATCCACAGTGAGGCTTTGGACAACATGGAACATTTTCCATATCTCGGGAGCCTACGATGCAAGGGCAGACATAGAAACATAGAAAATAGGTGTAGGAATAGGCCATTCGACCCTTCGAGCCTGCACCACCATTCAATATGATCATGGCTGATCATTCACCTCAGTACCCCTTTCCTGCTTTCTCTCCATACCCCTTGATCCCTTTAGCCGTAAGGGCCATATCTAACTCCTTCTTGAATACATCTAACGAACTGGCATCAACAACTCTCTGCGGTAGAGAATTCCACAGGTTAACAACTCTCTGAGTGAAGAAGTTTCTCCTCATCTCGGTCCTAAATGGCTTACTCCTTATTCTTAGACTGTGACCCCTGATTCTGGACTTCCCCAACTTCAGGAACATTCTTCCTGCATCTAACCTGTCCAGTCCCGTCAGAATTTTATGTTTCTATGATATCCCCTCTAATTCTTCTAAAATCCAGTGACTACAGGCACAGTTGATCCAGTCTCTCCTCATAGGCCAGTCCTGCCATCCCGGGAATCAGTCTGGTGAACCTTCGTTGCACTCCCTCAATATCCTTCCTCAGATTAGGAGACCAAAACTGAACACAATATTCCAGGTGAGGCCTCACCAAGGCCCTGTACAACTGTAGTAAGATCTCCCTGCTCCTACACTCAAATCCCCTAGCTATGAAGGCCAACATGCCATTTGCCTTCTTCACTGCCTGCTGCACCTGCATGGCAACTTTCAATGACTGATGTACCATGACATCCAGGTCTCGTTGCACCTCCCCTTTTCCTAATCTGCCGCCATTCAGATAATATTCTGCCTTCATGTTTTTGCCACCATGCATTTGCCCACTCACCTAATCTGTCCAAGTCACCCTGCAGCCTCTTAGCATCCTCCTCACAGCTCACACCACCACTCAGCTTAGTGTCATCTGCAAACTTGGAGATATTACACTCAATTCCTTCATCTAAATCATTGATGTATATTGTAAATAGCTGGGTCCCAGCACTGAGCCCTGTGGCACCCCACTAGTCACTGCCTGTCATTGTGAAAAGGACCCGTTTATCCCGACTCTCAGCTTCCTGTCTGCCAACAAGTTCTCTATCCACGTCAATACATTACCCCCAATACCATGTGCTTTAATTTTGCACATCAATCTCTTGTGTGGGACCTTGTCAAAAGCCTTTTGAAAGTCCAAATACACCACATCCACTGGTTCTCCCTTGTCCACTCTACTAGTTACATCCTCAAAAAATTCTAGAAGATTTGTCAAGCATGATTTCCCTTTCATAAATCCATGCTGACTTGGACTGATCCTGTCACTGCTTTCCAAATGTGCTGCTATTTCATCTTTAATAATTGGTTCCAACATTTTCCCCAGTACTGATGTCAGGCTAACTAGTTGATAATTCACCGTTTTCTCTCTCCCTCCTTTTTTAAAAAGTGGTGTTACATTAGCTACCCTCCAGTCCATAGTAACTGATCCCAAGTCGATAGACTGTTGGAAAATGATCACCAATGCATCCACTATTTCTAGGGCCACTTCCTTAAGTACTCTGGGATGCAGACTATCAGGCCCTGGGGATTTATCGGCCTTCAATCCCATCAATTTCCCTAACACAATTTCCTGACTAATAAGGATTTCCTTCAGTTCCTCCTTCTTGCTAGAACCTCGGTCCCCTAGTATTTCCAGAAGGTTATTTGTGTTTCCCTTCGTGAAGACAGAACCAAAATATTTGTTCAATTGGTCTGCCATTTCTTTGTTCCCCATTATAAATTCACCTGATTCTGACTGCAAGGGACCTACGTTTGTCTTCACTAATCTTTTTCTCTTCACATATCTATAGAAGCTTTTGCAGTCAGTTTTTATGTTCCCTGCAAGCTTTCTCTCATACTCTATTTCTCCCATCCTAATTAGACCCTTTGTCCTCCTCTTTTGAATTCTAAATTTCTCCCAGTCCTCAGGTTTGCTGCTTTTTCTGGCCAATTTATATGCCTCTTCCTTGGATTTAACACTATCTCTAATTTGCCTTGTTAGCCACAGTTGAGCCACCTTCCCCGTTTTATTTTTACTCCAGACAGGGATGTACAATTGTTGAAGTTCATCCATGTGATCTTTAAATGTTTGCCATTGCCTATCCACCGTCAACCCTTTAAGTATCATTCGCCAGTCTATTCTAGCCAATTCACGTCTCGTACCTTTCTTTAAGTTCAGGACCCTTGTCTCTGAATTAACTGTGTCACTCTCCATCTTAATAAAGAATTCTACCATATTATGGTCACTCTTCCCCAAGGGACCTCGCACAACAAGATTGCTAATTAGTCTTTTCTCATTGCACATCACCCAGTCTAGTTGGTTCCTCGACATATTGGTCTCGAAAACCATCCCTAATACACTCCAGGAAATCCTCCTCCACCGTATTGCGACCAGTTTGGTTAGCCCAAACTATATGTAGATTAAAGTCGCCCACGATAACTGCTGTACCTTTATTGCACGCATCCCTAATTTCTTGTTTGATGCTGTCCCCAACCTCACTACTACTGTTTAGTGGTCTGTACACAACTCCCACTAGCGTTTTCTGCCCTTTGGTATTCCGCAGCTCTACCCATACAGATTCCATATCATCGAAGCTAATGTCCTTCCTTACTATTGCGTTAATTTTCTCTTTAACCAGCAATGCTACACCACCTCCTTTTCCTTTCTGTCTATCCTTCCTGAATGTTGAATACACCTGAATGTTGAGTTCTCAGCCTTGGCCACCCTGAAGCCATGTCTCCGTAATCCCAACTATATCATATTCGTCACTTGCTGCCTGCACAGTTAATTCGGCACCTTATTACAAATACTCCTCGCATTGAGGCACAGAGCCTTCAGGCTTGTCTTTTTAACACACATCGACGATGAGGTCCAACACCGCCTCCAGTGCACCAGTAGAGTCTTCGGTCACCTTCGGAAGAGAGTGTTCGAAAACCAGGACCTCAAATCTGGCACCAAGCTTATGGTCTACAGGACTGTAGCGATACCCGCCATCCTATATGGCTCAGAGACGTGGACCATATACAGTAGACACCTCAAAGCACTGGAGAAATACCACTAACGCTGCCTCAGCAAGATCCTGCAAATGCACTGGGAGGATAGACGCACCAACGTCAGTGTTCTCGCTCAGGCCAACATCCTCAGCATCAAAGCACTGACCACATTCGTCCAGCTACGTTGGGCGGGCCACATTATCCACATGCCCAACACGAGACTCCCAAAGCAAGCTCTCTATTCGGAACTCCTACACGGCAAACGAACCCCAGGTGGGCAGAGGAAACTTTTCAAGGACACCCTCAAAGCCTCCTTGATAAAGTGCAACATCCCCAATGGCACCTGGAAGTCCCTGGCCCAAGACCGCCCTAAGTGGAGGAAGAGCATCCAGGAGGGCGCTGAGCACCTCGAGTCTCGTCGCTGAGAGCGTTCAGAAAACAAGCGCAGGCAGTGGAAGGAGCGTGCAGCAAACCAGACTTTCCACCCATCCTTTCCTTCAACGACTATCTGTCTCACCTGTGACAGAGACTGAAATTCCTGTTTTTGACTGTACAGTCACCTGAGAACTCACTTTTAGAGTGGAAGCAAGTCTTCCTCGATTTTGAGGGACTGCCTATGATGATGATGATGTGCTGGAAAACTGGTGCAGTGCTGCCCTGATGCTGTGTAGCTGATAAACAGACTAATCTAAGGTAAAGCTTAGTTTACATATAACAGCACATTAAAACATAGAAATTTACCTTTAAGATTCTAGCATCAGCTTTCCCCAGCTGATTGTTCTAAGTTCCATTACCCTTACTTTATAATGGCTTAAGTTCGATGGACAGTTCTTAGGGCAGAAATTACTGTATTAAGGACAGAAGTTGTCATCCTGGCCTAAAACCATTATTTATATCGCTACTTAACAGCTAGTGTTGGTGCATCTTGCGCCCTTTCTCATATCCTGCATTATTTGGGGCAGAATTTAAATGATGTGTAGCACCAACTGATCTTCTCCCCTGGCCAAATTCTGACTTCCCAAACTTTGGCCCATGGTCTTTAGTTCTAGTTGGAGCTGCCACCTTGCTGCCTCATCCAATGCCTGTGAGGCTCTGGTATTAATTGCCAACATTGTACCCTTAGCACCCTGCAGTGTTAGTAATTCCTGACTTGGTGTGGTTGGATTTCCTGGGGTTGAATTTCCGCCAGGCTCCTTTGGCCTGTCTGCAGTTATCTTCGATGCAAGAGTCATAGAAACTGCAGGAAACTCACCGATATGAGAGATGTCAAACCCAAGGGAAGTCCACCTCCTTAGGTCTATTGTGGTCTTCTATACAGGTGTGTTTTATCACCCCTAGGCGAATGTGGCTAATCACAGTGTCACGCTTTAGTTAAAAGCATCTAATTTGGTGGTTGTCGGAACAGACTTGCTGTACCTCAATGGAGGCACCTGTTGTTTTAATGCAGATAATGGGCTCAATTTTTCCCCAATGCCATTTTTTGGCGTATTGCTAGAGTTACACCAGCTTTTTTTTGGCCCCGACTACTCCAAAAAAATAAGTAGCAAGTATCCCCGTGCTATTTTTTGAAATTGCCGCCGCGCAGCCTGTCCTTTAGCTTTGAGGGCTGGAGCCTAATGTCTGCGCCGGAAAAACGATGCCCCCATCTTCTGCGCATGCGTGGAAAAAAAAGGAAATTTTTGACGTGATTGCTCTGGGCGCGCATGCCCAGTACAGCTCCCGGTCTGCATTCGGCCATTTTTAAAGAGCCAGTTGTATGTGAGAACATTAATTCTCATTGGTAAAATTGGAGCTGAAATACAATATACAACACGGCTCAAGCACCAAGAATTTCTTACAGGATGAAGTGGAGGCAATGGTTACTGTAACTGAGGCCAGATGGCACGAGCTGGACACCAGCAGAGGTCACATATAAGTTTCACCAAAAGAAATGAAGAAACGCTGGAACCAACTTGCAGGAAATTACTGTGCAATGGTGACCATCCTGAGGTCTGGAGGCCAGTGCAAAAAGTGGCAGGACCTTGGTCAAGTAGTTAGTGTAAGTAATATTTTCATTTATTCAATGGAATTGCAATTGTAAATGTGACCATCTGTATGTCCCACCCAGCAGAAAGCAGAAAAGTTATATTTTCATCTTTGCAGAGGAAGGTGGCACACAACAAAAGAGAGAGAACGCGAACAGAAGGAGGCCCGGCAAATCTGCACCCACTGACATCCTTGGAAGAGAGGGTCACTGCTTTGATAGGTCCTGCCTGGAGAAAAGCAACCACCACTGTGCAAGCTGGGCCCACACTCGAGGGAGAGGGTAAGTCCTGCAAATTCCACAGTCTGGCTTTGCTAAAAGTTAAGTACTGCGCGGGCTAGCCACGCTTCAGTTCCTGGGGATTTCTCCATCAGCTATGCTTCGGTTGATGCAATGTGCTATCATTCACTGTGGTCCTTCAAATCAGCCTGCTGCCTGCACTGTGTGAGCCTACTCATGCCACCCACCCTGCCCCCTCCTCTGCTGCTAACCATTTGACTGTTCTGTTATATTTTGCAGAACTTGAGGCCAACCCTGACGATGCAGAAGAAGATTCAGACACGGACAAGCCTGAAGAGGAGAACATCTTCCAATCCCACCTTCCAGACCAAGAGCATGGGGGTGAGGGGCTGGGGGAGGTGATGGATGAAACCCCCACTGTTGTACTCACTCTGGCGGAGGTGCAGATGCCACCCATTGAGGTGCCCAGCCTCTTTCCTGTGTGGTACGAGTGTTGCTGGGACATTCCATGGTTTCCCTCAATCCGAGGCTAGGGATTCCAGTGGAGTGCAACGAGGCACATCCAGGGCCCCACCGTCCGAGGCTGCGGGTCCCAGCGGGATACAGAAAGGCACACCCAGGGGAAGGAGAGCTCGACAGCGCTCTCCTGAGGCGCAGGATCTAACAGATGTGGTTCAGATGATGGTAATGAGTGCAGAGAGTATTGACCTTACGCGATCACTCCTGGACACCATCAGTGGGGTGCGTATTGGGACTGTCGGGAGAAGTAACAACACTCTTACGAGAAATGGGAACACTGTCCGGGAACATGAGGGAGGGAATGTTGCAGGTAGTGGACACAATGTCGGTGCCCACGAGGGAGGGAATGTCACAGGTAGCTGAGGCACTGTCGGCGAACATGAGGGAGAGAATATTGGAGTTAGTTGAGACACTATCAGGGCACACGAGGGAGGGAATGTCACAGGTAGCTGAGACACTGTTGGCGAACATGAGGGAGAGAATATTGGAGTTAGTTGAGACACTGTCAGGACACACGAGGGAGGGAATGTCGGAGTTACCTGCTGCAATAAGGGAATGCGCCCAGACCCCGCGCCCAATGACAGAATCAACTGCTACTCCCATTGCAATTCCCAGACAAGCCTCTGAAGAGGCCCAAGCCGGGCCTTCCACATTACCACCTGCCCACACCCCCATCAAGAAGTGCGCATTACCCGAGATGTTCGAAAGAATAAGCTTGGTGCCAATCCGAGAAATGCTGCGCCACCGCCTGCAGGGATGGAGTCACCAAGATCAAGCTCAGCGGGCGGTCTGAGAATAAGGTGGAGGAGAGATGGGTGCAGCTTTGCTGCTGTTGCTGTTGTTATTATTGTTGTTGTTATTGTTGTAACTGTTCTCAAATTAAAAGTTTTTTGTAAGTTATGTAAATTTACAGGTTTAAAAGTTTTTAAGTGATCTTAGAGTTTGTAAGTGATCTTAACTGATAACTTTATAGTTTTATACAAGAATATTTTTATTAAAGTTAAATACAAACAAGTGCTTGTTAAACTTTTGAGTAAAATATATTTTAAATTATAACTGAATAAGTTCCATTATTTGTTCCATTAACACAACACATTACGGAACATGTCCAAACAGTAAATATGGTCCATTTGGAATAGTTGCTGCTGAGCCTTCAGACAGCAAAGCGTTCATGGATGAGCTGCTGGCGCAAGACTCGAGCAATTGTTAAAGGGACACGACGGCCTGTCCTCCTCCGCTGTCATGCTCCGGATTCAGGTAGTTGCATGGCTTCCTTGTCCTCCTCCTCCTCGTCATCTGCATCTTCCTCCTCATCATCAGCCACTCTCATCTCAGATGGGTCTTCAACTATCAGCTGCTGCTGCCTCATGATGGCTAAGTTATGCGGCATGCAGCAAAAACAGTGAACTGACCGACAATCTCAGGGGCGTACAGCAAGTAGCCTCTGGAATGGTCCAGGCATCAGAAATGCTGTTACAAGATGCCAATGGTCCTCTCTATTATGCTACGCGTCACAATGTGCGACATGTTGTATTCCCGGTCAGCTTCCGTCCGGGTTATGCGTAGGGGCGTCATGAGCCAGGTGATGAGGCCATACCCTTTGTCTCCCAGCAGCCAGCTCTGCACTTCTAGCTGCTGCTGAAACATGGCAGATATAGCACTCTCGCGTAGGATGACCACATCATGGGTGCTCCCAGGGTATCTTGCATCAACTGACATGATGCGATGCATGTCGTGACACACGAGCTGTACATTAATGGAGTGGAAACCTTTTCTGTTCCTGTACCTCTCTGAATCCTCCAAAGGTGCTCGCAAGGCGATGTGGGTACAATCAATGCAGCCCTGTACCTTTAGGAAGTCAGCAATCCTGGAGAAGCCCACAGCCCTTTCATGCGTTGCCTGGGCGGTCATGGGGAACTGAATGTAGTCATTCCTCCGGGCATATAGTGCAGGAGTCACTTGCCGATTGCAGATATGTGTTGTATGCTGAGAAATGGCGCACACATCCCCAGTTGTGGCCTGGAACGATCCAGATGCATAGAATGAAAGTGCAGCTGTAACCTTCACTTCAACTGACAAAGCAGTACTCCTGACACTTCTAGATTGCAGGTCTGCTTTTATTAACTCACAGATCTCGGTTACAACTTCTTTGCGGAAACGCAGCCTTTTTACACCGTCTGCCTCACTCAGGTGCAGATACCAATGCCTGTCTTGATATACCCGATGTGGGTAAGGCCTCCTGCCCATCATCCTATGTGCTCTGAGGTTCCTCATGCGATGACGTCGAATCAATTGTCTCCTCCGCAGGACCATCATGCAGAAGGCTTGCACGAGGTACGCCATTGTCAGTATTGCCCCCATAATTAAATTGTACTTTTGCAAGAAGCTCAAAACAGCAGGCAGGACAAGCTTCTTTTTTGACTCTCTCCCTAAGGTTGACACTCTAGTATGGACCACACCCAGGTCTGAGCAGGCGCAATATGCTTGTTTAGATCGGGAACCCCCCCCCGGCTTTATTTGATGCTGTTTGCTGCATAGTGTAAGGCTTCCCATGCCTTCAGTTCGACTTCCATCCCACCCCCCCGCCCCACCCCCACCCCCCGGGCCTTCAGTTCGGCTTCCATCTCCCGGGCTTCATTTGGTGCTGCTTGCTGCATAGTGTAAGGCTTCTCATGCCTTCAGTTCGGCTTCCACAACCCCACAACCTCCCCGGGCTTCTTTTGAAGCTGAAACCCGAGCCCCTGTGTCTGGGCGAGGGACCGATTCTACCAGCGGACACTCCGACCCTCGAGCCCGGTTTGGATACATACGGTGGTGACATGGCACTTTCAAAAAAATCCAAAATTAAAGAATTGCATGAAACTTCCATTTTCTGCATTTTCAGTTGGAAAAAATTAAGCTTCATGATGCATATTTAATGTGTTCTGGAACTCCTAAAAACAATGGCGTCTTTATGCGCCGAGTTTTTCATGTGCGCTGGTTTGTCTTAAGTGCACAGAAGGTTTTTTTGGGAGTGGTCACATACACCGTCCTAGGAAAAATGTAAGTGAGCCAAACTTCCATAAATGTGAAAAACTGGCGCAGACATCAGATTACCCCTCAAAAAAAATGAACCTAAAAAAATCGTAACTAATTGAGTTACGTTGGCGCACAATCTTTGGGAAAACTTGGATTTTTAAGTTTAGGCCAAAAAAAGCGACGCAAATCACTGAGGAAAATTGAGCCCATAGTACTGGGTGGCTTAGTGCCAAAGATCATATTGTACAAGCATGGCTCAACTGGGGCATGCTATCAGGCCTGAGTACAGAACTCCACTTCGTATGTCTGTCTTATTTCTTGTTTATATAGTCATGTGGAAAGCAAAGGACTTGTCGATGTCAAAACCATCCAACTTAAAGAATGTAGATTTTCTATCTGTTTCCATCTCTTAGTTGAGACCCGAAATACAGTTATTGATAAAATCTCGCTTACTTCTGTAAATTAGCGGAAGACTTCGTGACATTGTGCTGCTCTCCTGAAGATGTTCAGAATACTGTGTATATCACATGGCACATGGTATATCACATTCACATTTCTACATTCCCTTGGGCTCTTTTGTCTGTCAGTCTCACTAAGAATAAATGCCAGGTATCTTACCTGGAAGTTGATTGGTGTTGTATAGTCTGCGGAGGTGATTATTGCAACGTAGAAGGTGAACTGATGTCAGTTTTTTTGCAGCCCTTCTATACGGTGTCATATTTGGAATTTTAACTGATTCTGATCTGTTATCCTCCTGTTCCTCTTCTTCCACTTTTTCTCCTTGTATGGTAGTTAAGCGTGGCAACATTTCATCATTTTCTATAGCAAGATCATGAGTAACAAAAATTATGAACTTTATGAAAGGAGCTAATTGAGAATTTTGCATTCTTTTGGTCATCGTAAGTAGTTCATTACAATTTTTAAAGAATTTTCGTAAATAAATATGGAAAAATATTTCCTAAAAAAATCACTATATATTTGTTATAAAATAACTTTAGGAGTAAACACTTTAACTTAAGTTTGCAATAATGTGGGTGTGAAGAATGATGGTAGGTGAATCAGGAAGGGTTCTGGTTAGATTGTGAGACTTCTCTTTTTCTTCTAGTATGGCAACCTTCGGGGAGAGGGGCAGGTGCCTATTCTGTGATTGGAAAACTATTGTTTGTGACTCAGCTGGATTCTCCTCTTGCTGGTAGAATAACAGTGTGGTCAATTAGCCTGCAGGGTGGGATCCTGGCTACCAAGAGAAGTCCACCACTGATATGCAGGAAAATCGATGCAGTGCTACTGCGGCACCTAAAGGGACAGTGAGGCTTTAGAGGAGCGGAAGAGTCCTGAAGAGGTAAGATTACATTTTATTTTAGGCCTTGGACTGGACCAAGGTGGGTAGGTTATTGAGGCCAATATGCAGGCAGAGGAATCCATTATTAGGCCCTCTACATCCTTAGGTGATGCTTACTCTCAATACTCCAGGGACTACTGCCACCTTTCGGCTGGAGGTCCCTGGGGTCAGCAGCAACAGCAGTGACAAATAGAAAAACAGCATGAGTTGCTGGGTCAAGATTTACATATGGCAGGTGGGGAAGGGGCAGCCAGTAGTCAGCCTGGTGGGACAGTGGGGTGAAGTCAAGCCTGGGCGGGAGCACAGCACTCGGCCTCACTGCCTAATTCTTCCATCCTTTCTATTACTGTCCCACTCGATTGTGGACAGGATAGCGGAGGAAAATCTAGCCCATTGATGGACAAATAACACTGACAGGCCGTACATCGCAGCTACCAATCATGTTTCTTAATAAATCAAGTTAGCAGAGGCAATAGTTACACAGCAGCAGATATAAAATCAGAGTAGTTCACTTAACTTACAACATCTGTTATAAAACAGATACCTTTGGTGGTCTCTCCAGTACTTTAACTAACTTGCATTCTTGATGAAACACTTTTAAATAATAAAAGCAAACTACGGAGGGTCATTTTGATTTGGGGAGATAGTGTAAAACGGGCAATATCAGATCAGCCGCCCATTATACGTCTGTCTACATTTTCATTTCTACTGAAGTCAATGGAACTGAAAATGGGGAGAGATGTCTAATAGAGGGCTAATGCAATATTGCCTACAATCGCCCCGAGTCAAAATTACCCCCATGGAATTCTCCATTTGCCTCTGCTCCAGCAACAAAGGAAGAAACAAGTGAACTGGGAAAAGGTTCCAGTGTTTATCTCTCTTAACAGCTGATGTGGAGTTATTGTCAGACCTTCCGTTGGTGAAGAACTGATTACAAAGTGTTAGCATGGCATCTGACATTAATTATATTGGGAACCTAATTCTGGTCTGTTCCTGTGGTGACTAACAGAAAATTAGTTTCCCAACGTGGCTGAGAAATTCGGCACCTTAGCGCTGGCTGTTATGGCTAGTTTGAAGCAAAGAAACCTGTGCTGGTCACATTTCCACCAATTTCTGGCACAGCCCGCGCTGGTCGCCATCTTGGGAAGGGGATAGCACGGCTGTTGTCTGCGTGCGGCGGAAGAATTCAAATGAGTCAGATTGTGATGTCAATCAGTACGGGCTTGGTGGAAGACATTTAAAAAGTTGGTAAAGTGTACAGGGAGTGCTGCTGGACATCGGGAAAGTGTTGGCTCTTAAAAAGATGGCCAACATTCCACCACTTGCTCCCAGTCATTGGGGGCTCTACTTGCAGTCCCCCTATGCTGCAACATGGTGAGGCGTGAGTCCGGGGATCAGCAGAGGCCTATAAAAGGCCGCGAGAGGCGTCGGGAGTTCGTTGGTGAGGCGTGAGTCCGGGGATCAGCAGAGGCCTATAAAAGGCCATGAGAGGCGTCGGGAGTTCGTTGGTGAGGCGTGAGTCCGGGGATCAACAGAGGCCTATAAAAGGCCGCGAGAGGCGTCGGGAGTTCGTTGGTGAGGCGTGAGTCCGGGGATCAGCAGAGGCCTATAAAAGGTGTACTTGTGCAGCTACAGGGCGAAGGCAAAAAAGAAGTAGAAAAAAACAGAAAGGTGACGTCACAGCCTAGGGGTAAGTGATTGGCTGGTGATTGGTGAGTAGTTTTTCTTTTTCTTTTTTATATTAGTCAGTAACTTTTAACATTGTTGTTGCCAATTTAAGTGTATCTAAGGGTTAAGTCATGGCAGGAGAGCTCGGTCGGGTGTTATGCTTCTCCTGTACCATGTGGGAATTCATGGACACTTCTGGTGTCCCTGACGACTACGTGTGCGGGAAGTGTGTCCGTCTCGAGCTCCTGACGGTCGCGTTGCGGAGTTGGAGCTGAGGGTGGATTCACTCTGGAGCATCCACGATGCTGAGAATGACGTGAGTAGCACGTGTAGCGAGTTGGTCTTACCGCAGGAGAAGGGTCCACAGCCAGATAGGGAATGGAAGACTAGCAGGAAGAGTAGTGCAAGGAAGGTCGTGCAGGGGTCCCCTGTGGTCATCCCCCTGCAAAACAGATACACCGCTTTGAGTACTGTTGGGGGGGGATGACTCATCAGGGGAGGGCAGCAGCAGCCAAGTTCATGGCACCGTGGCTGGCTCTGTTGCACAGGAGGGCAGGAAAAAGATTGGGAGAGTGATAGTGATAGGGGATTCAATGGTGAGGGGAATAGATAGGCGTTTCTGCAGCCGCAACCGAGACTCCAGGATGGTATGTTGCCTCCCTGGTGCAAGGGTCAAGGATGTCTCGGAGCAGGTGCAGGACATTCTGAAAAGGGAGGGAGAACAGCTAGTTGTCATGGTGCACATTGGTACCAACGACATATGTAAAAAAAGGGATGAGGTCCTACAAGATGAATTTAAGGAGCTAGGAGCTAAATTAAAAAGTAGGACCTCAAAAGTAGTAATCTCGGGATTGCTACCAGTGCCACATGCTAGTCAGAGTAGGAATCGCAGGATAGCGCAGATGAATATGTGGCTTGAGCAGTGGTGCAGCAGGGAGGGATTCAAATTCCTGGGGCATTGGAACCGGTTCTGGGGGAGGTGGGACCAGTACAAACCGGACGGTCTGCACCTGGGCAGGACCGGAACCAATGTCCTTGGGGGAGTGTTTGCTAGTGCTGTTGGGGAGGAGTTAAACTAATATGGCAGGGGGATGGGAACCAATGCAGGGAGACAGAGGGAGACAAAAAGGAGGCAAAAGCAAAAGACAGAAAAGAGATGAGGAAAAGTGGAGGGCAGAGAAACCCAAGGAAAAGAACAAAAAGGGCCACTGTACAGCAAAATTCTAAAAGGACAAAGGGTGTTAAAAAAACAAGCCTGAAGGCTTTGTGTCTTAATGCAAGGAGTATCCGCAATAAGGTGGATGAATTAACTGTGCAAATAGATGTTAACAAATATGATGTGATTGGGATTACGGAGACGTGGCTCCAGGATGATCAGGGCTGGGAACTCAACATCCAGGGTTATTCAACATTCAGGAAGGATAGAATAAAAGGAAAAGGAGGTGGGGTAGCATTGCTGGTTAAAGAGGAGATTAATGCAATAGTTAGGAAGGACATTAGCTTGGATGATGTGGAATCTATATGGGTAGAGCTGCAGAACACCAAAGGGCAAAAAACGTTAGTGGGAGTTGTGTACAGACCTCCAAACAGTAGTAGTGATGTTGGGGAGGGCATCAAACAGGAAATTAGGGGTGCATGCAATAAAGGTGCAGCAGTTATAATGGGTGACTTTAATATGCACATAGATTGGGCAAGCCAAACTGGAAGCAATACAGTGGAGGACGATTTCCTGGAGTGCATAAGGGATGGTTTTCTAGACCAATATGTCGAGGAACCAACTAGGGGGGAGGCCATCTTAGACTGGGTGTTGTGTAATGAGAGAGGATTAATTAGCAATTTCATTGTGCGAGGCTCCTTGGGGAAGAGTGACCATAATATGGTGGAATTCTGCATTAGGATGGAGAATGAAACAGTTAATTCAGAGACCATGGTCCAGAACTTAAAGAAGGGTAACTTTGAAGGTATGAGGCGTGAATTGGCTAGGATAGATTGGCGAATGATACTTAAGGGGTTGACTGTGGATGGGCAATGTCAGACATTTAGAGACCGCATGGATGAACTACAACAATTGTACATTCCTGTCTGGCGTAAAAATAAAAAAGGGAAGGTGGCTTAACCGTGGCTATCAAGGGAAATCAGGGATAGTATTAAAGCCAAGGAAGTGGCATATAAATTGGCCAGAAATAGCAGCGAACCCGGGGACTGGGAGAAATTTAGAACTCAGCAGAGGAGGACAAAGGGTTTGATTAGGGCAGGGAAAATGGAGTACGAGAAGAAGCTTGCAGGGAACATTAAGGCGGATTGCAAAAGTTTCTATAGATATGTAAAGAGAAAAAGGTTAGTAAAGACAAATGTAGGTCCCCTGCAGTCAGAATCAGGGGAAGTCATAACGGGGAACAAAGAAATGGCAGACCAATTGAACAAGTACTTTGGTTCGGTATTCACGAAGGAGGACACCAACAACCTTCCGGATATAAAAGGGGTCAGAGGGTCTAGTAAGGAGGAGGAACTGAGGGAAATCTTTATTAGTCGGGAAATTGTGTTGGGGAAATTGATGGGATTGACTGCCGATAAATCCCCAGGGCCTGATGGACTGCATCCCAGAGTACTGAAGGAGGTGGCCTTGGAAATAGCGGATGCATTGACAGTCATTTTCCAACATTCCATTGACTCTGGATCAGTTCCTATGGAGTGGAAGGTAGCCAATGTAACCCCACTTTTTAAAAAAAGAGGGAGAGAGAAAACAGGGAATTATAGACCGGTCAGCCTGACCTCAGTAGTGGGTAAAATGATGGAATCAATTATTAAGGATGTCATAGCAGTGCATTTGGAAAATGGTGACATGATAGGTCCAAGTCAGCATGGATTTGTGAAAGGGAAATCATGCTTGACAAACCTTCTGGAATTTTTTGAGGATGTTTCCAGTAAAGTGGATAAGGGAGAACCAGTTGATGTGGTATATTTGGACTTTCAGAAGGCTTTCGACAAGGTCCCACACAAGAGATTAATGTGCAAAGTTAAAGCACATGGGATTGGGGGTAGTGTGCTGACGTGGATTGAGAACTGGTTGTCAGACAGGAAGCAAAGAGTAGGAGTAAATGGGTACTTTTCAGAATGGCAGGCAGTGACTAGTGGGGTACCGCAAGGTTCTGTGCTGGGGCCCCAGCTGTTTACATTGTACATTAATGATTTAGACGAGGGGATTAAATGTAGTATCTCCAAATTTGCGGATGACACTAAGTTGGGTGGCAGTGTGAGCTGCGAGGAGGATGCTATGAGGCTGCATAGTGACTTGGATAGGTTAGGTGAGTGGGCAAATGCATGACAGATGAAGTATAATGTGGATAAATGTGAGGTTATCCACTTTGGTGGTAAAAACAGAGAGACAGACTATTATCTGAATGGTGACAGATTAGGAAAAGGGGAGGTGCAACGAGACCTGGGTGTCATGGTACATCAGTCATTGAAGGTTGGCATGCAGGTACAGCAGGCGGTTAAGAAAGCAAATGGCATGTTGGCCTTCATAGCGAGGGGATTTGAGTACAGGGGCAGGGAGGTGTTGCTACAGTTGTACAGGGCCTTGGTGAGGCCACACCTGGAGTATTGTGTACAGTTTTGGTCTCCTAACTTGAGGAAGGACATTCTTGCTATTGAGGGAGTGCAGCGAAGATTCACCAGACTGATTCCTGGGATGGTGGGACTGACCTATCAAGAAAGACTGGATCAACTAGGCTTGTATTCACTGGAGTTCAGAAGAATGAGAGGGGACCTCATAGAAACGTTTAAAATTCTGACAGGTTTAGACAGGTTAGATGCAGGAAGAATGTTCCCAATGTTGGGGAAGTCCAGAACCAGGGGTCACAGTCTAAGGATAAGGGGTAAGCCATTTAGGACCGAGATGAGGAGAAAATTCTTCACCCAGAGAGTGGTGTACCTGTGGAATTCTCTACCACAGAAAGTAGTTGAGGCCAATTCACTAAATATATTCAAAAGGGAGTTAGATGAATTCCTTACTACTCGGGGGATCAAGGGGTATGGCGAGAAAGCAGGAATGGTGTACTGAAGTTGCATGTTCAGCCATGAACTCATTGAATGGCGGTGCAGGCTAGAAGGGCTCAATGGCCTATTCCTGCACCTATTTTCTATGTTTCTATGTTTCTATGACAGGGATATGGAGCAGAGGTAGCAACGGAAAGCTGTTTGCAGAGGGAGAAGGAGGAGGGGGAGGAGAGCTCACAGCAGGAGACCTTACCCATCTAGGGTCTTCGGGGAGCACATCTCCTACCTGCACCGAAGCCAGGAGCAGTGTATTAGGAGGCTCCACTTCACCATGGAGGTGGTCATAAAACCCTGTCACCTCTTGGAACCAGACCTGCAGCCTCAGAGAAGAGCGACGGTGGCACTGCCAATTGCCCTCAAGGTGACCGTGGCACTGAATATTTTCGCCAGCGCATCCTTCCAGGCTGAAGCAGGTGACATAACTAACATATCGCAGTTCGCCGTCCATTGCTGCATCTGTGAGGTCAAAGAGGCTCTGTACGCTAGGGAAGGGACTTCATTGTCTTCTCTCTAATCAGAGAAAAGCAGGAGGAGCGAGCATGTGGGTTTGCCAGGATGTCGGGCTTCCCCATGGTGCAGCGCACCATCGACTGCACACACGTAGATTTGCGGGCACCGTATATCAATGTTGCGATGTATCGTAACCGCAACGGCTACCACTCTCTTAATGTGCAATTGGTGTGCAACCACGCTTAGCACGTCATGATGGTGAATGCTCCGTATCCTGGCAGAAGTCATGACGCTTTCATCCTGCACCAGCAATTTTCCAGCCACCACGTTGAACCCGAGCATGGCTGCTCGGTGACAAGGGATTTTCGCTCTACACCTTGATGATGATACTCCTCCGCAACCCCACCACTCGCGGCCAGCAATCATATAATGACAGCCATGCTGCCATGAGAGGACAGCAGATTCTTGCTCCACGGATCCGCAGCCTGGGGCAGTGCCTCAGCATTCCGAGCCATCTGTGAGACCCTGCAAACCGCTTTCCATTTGTGTAAACCCAGCCACAATGGCAGCAGTCTGAGCTTGCATGGTAGCAAGCTGAACTTTCATAGCAGAAGTTCGAGATTCCACTGCAGCACTCAGAGGTTGGGTTGCTTCCACTTGTGCTGCAATGGAAGCTGCGACATCGGCATCACACCCAGCATCATGGTCGAGTTCACAAGTTCTCTAGTGGAGTTGCCAATTACTTTCATCATGGGAATCATGGGCTCCATGATCCACGTAATGACCCGTGCAATGTTGGAGCCGGACTCAACCATGCTCCTTGACACTGACAAGAGCCTCTCAAGCAGGCCTGCCATTGCACCAAGCATTTCTGTATACATGCCCATCACCCTTGTTCTGAAGGCTGCCCCATCGAAGTCCTCATCTGAGTCCCGTGCAGCAGAACTCATGTTCGACCTTGCCCTCCTCCAGGCTGGCACCTGCGCTACCCTTTCCCCCCTGGCCTGGCTACAGCCCACTCATGCCCGGTGACTCACCATGTGCAGATCCCGCCTCTATACTACCCTCTAAAGTATCAGTGTAATTTTCTGAGCTGGTGCCTGGGAATGTCAGACCGAGTGACGGTGCCTCTTCTCCATCACTCTCCTCCTCTTCTTCCTGCACAGGCTGGGTTGCTGCGTTCTTGGGTATCTGAAAGGCAAAAAGGCCCTGCTCAGGTCCAGAGATTCAGCAGCCAGCAGCTTTCGAAGGATGACCTCATGGCCAATTCCAAGCACAAAAAAGTCCCACAGCATTTCCTCCAACGCAACTCCGAAGTTGCACGGCCCAGCAAGACGTCTCAGGTCGGCGAAAACTTCCACCACGTTCTGGCCCTTGGAGCGATTGTGCATAGAGAAATGATACCTCGCCATGATGATGCTTTCCTTTGATTTAAAGTGGTTCTGAACCAGCGAACACAATTCATCGTAAGTCTTATCCGTTGGTCGAGTCGGTGAGAGTAGATTCTTGATAAGGCCATAAATATTTGACCCACAAACAGTGAGGAGAATCGCCCTGCGCCTCATTGCATTATCGGTTCCTTCCAATCTGTTGGCTACGGAGTACTGGTCGAGGCGATCAGTGAAATCTTCCCAGTCTTCCCCTTCCACGAATCTCTCCAAAATTCCAACAGACATGGTTGCGTGAAAATTCGTATTTTTAACTCGTCGGCCATTGTTAAGTATCGAGTAACTCCACGAGGCTAAGTATGGTGAGCTAGTTCAGGCATAACCTTACTCCAGTTTATTATTTCTCAAAGTGAGGATTCAACATGGCTGCCAACATTATATACATGGCTTGCACGTGTCTGCCAGTGACCATTAAGACTCCGACAGTTGCACCCTCCAGTGGCAGGTAAAACCCAGTTAACATACATAACAGTCCATGCATACACCATGAGCAGCTTGTAAGTGAGACGAGATTCTGGGATGAGGGGCAAGTTGGATGTGAGAAGAAGGATTAGGTATGAGCATACCGTTAACATCAATGCTTTCAGCCTCACCCCAGCACTGCCTCCTCCAGCTGGGTCATGTTCTGCAGCCATGTTTGCCCCCCGCCTGTTTGTTATTCCTCACTTGTTACCTTGACTTGCGAGAGAAAGGGAAGTGTGTCAGTGAGTGTGGTGCAATGTGCCAGCCATGGTTGAATAGATTGAATTGTGTGCAAGATGTGAGAAGGTACAATTGTGAGGCATGAGTCAGGATAGCTAGAGATTGTTAGTAGGTGAGTGATGAGGGCATGGTGCATTGAGCAGTGTGTGAGGCTAGTGGTGCAGTTAGTGGGATATAGCATTTGAAGATGCAGTTGCTCACCTTGAGGTCGTTAAAATTCTTCCAGCACTGGATTCATATCCTGAGGGCAACACTGTTGGCTTCTGCATTCTCCTCCCACTGCCTTTATACAATGTGTCTGAAAGGCCTCCTGCCCCCATGTGGGTAGAGGACCTGTCTCCACCAGTACACCCCCTGCACCAAAGCCTCCAGTGCTGCATCTGAGAACCGAGGTGCACGCTCTCTCCCCTGTTGAGGCTTATTGCTCCAGCTCCAGTCACAATGAGATAATTCTGTGTCAGAGCTCCTCCCCTTTAAGAAGTGCAGACAACCTTTCATTGTGCAGGTTACCTTTAAATCGAGAGCACTGAGCTTAGCGCTGAGCTCAGCATTGCAATCATGGTAATGAGCAAGCAGCCCGAATTTCGTGTGCTGCCTGGACTACTTTCAATGGGTGTGCTCAGATTGTGTATTGCAATGCCCATGCCCACTTTCGGGCCTAATTGAATTTTTCCTCCTGTATTTATGCTGCCATTGATGTTACAAATTAATTCAAATTTACTTTATATGGTCTAAATCACTGACAATGTGTGCTTAGATGGCCATTTATTGTGTGGAAGTCCACAATAACCTGATTATTTTCATAATGTGACTACAACTTATGAGATGGATCTGATCTGCGTGGAGACAGAACACAAGATAATCCATTGGAGTTCCATCAGCTTCCCGAGGAAACCTCAGTGGTCAGAGGCGAGAAATACTTCTGGAGTCAGCTCCATGTGCTATCTCACCATTTCTGGGAATCTCTGCCAGGGAGATGGAAACACATATGGGCAGATGTATTCAAACAGCATACAAATTGGCGGGAGGGTTGTCCTTATCCAACTTCAAGTCAAAAAAAGTGACAAAGCAGATACAGAGAACCACACTTGTTAAGTCTGAGATCAACAACAGGAGACATAATCGGCTGAATTTTAATGGGGAAAGCGAGTTGAGGTCAGGGGGCACCGAGACTGTCTGGAAACCTGGGAGAAGGTGATAACACAGGCCCTGCCAAATTTAATGGCAGGAGCCTTGTGGGGGGGGAAATCGGAGGCCTAGCCGGGGGGAGGGGGCGGGGTGGGCGGAAGGTCTGGGGGTGATCAGAGGCTTCGTTCGGGAGTCTTTGATCACGGGAGGTGGGTTATGCAGGAACCCTGGATCCAGGAGGCAAGTGTAAAGGCGTACAAAACCCAACCAGCTAAAGTTAAATACAAAATGGAGGTTAAAGAAGAAGCTTCTGATCTCATTATAATATTTAAACAGTCGACCCGCCTCCTGGCAGCGAATTGGCTGCCTGCCTCCCGTCATGCCTCCGTTAAAACAGGAAGTGGGCAGGTTGGGATTTAGGTACACTTTAACTACCCACACGCCGCAAACCCACCCATTTTTTAGGTTAAAATTCCCCCCAATGGAACTGATCACCAGGAGCAACTCTGAGGATTATCTATGTGATAATAACTGAGTAAAGGTTTATTTATTTGAAAAAGGCAGTGGTTTTCTTGTCATGTATGTGTCACAGTAAATGAGAATTCCACACTGACATTTTGAAAACCTGCAGCATGATTGTGTGGGAGAAATTCAAAGCATTTGTGCCTTGCATTAGCGCCCCCGGGCGCAGCATGCTAACGACTCCTGTGAAACTCTGTGGGAGTTTAGCGGCAGCGATAACCAGTAGAGCCCTGTGCCAACCGGTAGCTACCCGATCTGCCGGCGACGACAACATCATCACCATGCGTGGCGACCTGTTTTTACCTCGAAGCGAAAATTCGGTAGCGCCCCCTAAAGCTGCCATGACAGGCTGTGTTGTAGGCCGCCCTCGGGGCGAAAATTAAAGGGGAGGGAATTGAAAAAAAAATGGCGGCCTTCTTCCTGCTCGATTGCAGGATCTGTGTCATGATCTTGCAGCCCAGCACTCCACTTGTGTGCCGGGCTGCTGCCACGGATCCCCGCTCCCTGGTGGGCCAGGGATGGCCCTGTTTCTCGGCTGCAGATTCGGCAGCTTGGCCCTCCCTTTAATGATGGGGAGCGCCCCGTCTACGTGGCAGCGCTACGCGTCCCACCGTGTATCGCTGCGCCCCAACACAAAGTCCTACCGCTCCGCCTGCGCCCCATAGAGCAAGTAAAGTGCTTTTTTTGCGCACCACTTGCTTTCTTGTAACCCGAATATAGGTCGCGGGGCGGGACTTTTGCGCCTGGAGCAGGAACTCCTGCCTCGCGGCTGTTACCGCCCCCAAATGGGGCGGTCGCAATATCACCCCCCCACAACGATACAAAGAGTGGAAGTGAAAGTTCTTACCAGTTTGAAAATCTTCATGCGATGCCAAAATATCCAGAAGCATATGTTCACGCAATTCATTTTGGACTAAATTTTCCATTTGATTTTCATTTATCGTCTTGTCTCTAGTTAGTGTCTGGGAGTTTTGCAGGATACGATTGGCCTATCCAATAGACAATATTTGTGCGCAAGAGCAGAAGTGAAACAACAATAACAACTTGTAAAACATTTCAAGGCACTTCACAGGAGCATTATAAAAAAAAATTTGACACCAAGCCACCTAAAGAGATATTAGGACAGATGTTTGGTTAAAGAGGTAGGTTTTAAGGAGCGTCTTAAAGAAGGAAAAAGTAGAGAGGCGGACAAGATTAAGGAGGGAATTCCTGAGCTTAGGGCCTCGGCACCTGAAGGCATGACCGTCAATGGTGGCGCGATTAAAATTAGGGGCGCTCGAGGCCAGGATTGGAGGAGCACAAATATTTTGGAGGGTTGTAGGGCTGGAGGAGGTGACAGAGATGGGGAGGGGGTCGAGGCCACAGAGCGGTGGTGGGAAAAATAAGGCCCACGGGCCGTATCCCGCTAGTGGATTCAATCCGGCCTGACAAGGCCTGGCTTCGAGACCAAACATCCACTGCACCCGACCCTTAGCCTGACCCCACCCCACAGGAGGCTGGTCATGGTTTCTGAGACAGCAGGGGAGTCAGAACTAAAACAGAGGCAGGCAAATCGAATCTGCCATTCGCTGCATCACTGAGTTGTTGCTATAACCTCCCATTTCAAGTTTTCAAATATAAATCAACAATATTAACACTGAGCGCAGGAGGCTTTCTGCAGTACCGGATTCGGAAATGTTTGAACTGGTGACGGGGGAAATAAAAACTTACTGCATTATCTGCACCTTGTAAATCAAATAAGTGATTCACAATTGAAACCTCACTTTCTGCTCTGTCACTGCAATGTGAAAGGTAAGTTATTCACAGTTTGTGGGTTCAGTTTCCATAAATTTGTTCAAACTTTCCAGATAAATGCACGGCAACATAAATACTTTAAATGTATAAAATAACAACATTGGCAGCATGACTCGAAATTGGCATAATCGAAAGCTCCAGGGTGACCAGGGGTGGGAACTCAACATCCAGGGGCATTCAATATTCAGGAAGGGTTGACAGGAAGGAAAAGGAGGTGGGGTAGCGTTATTGGTTAGAGAGGAGATTAAGGCAATAGTAAGGAAGCACATTAGCTTGGATGATGTGGAATCTGTATCGGTAGAGCTGCGGAACATCAAAGAGCTCGTGGAAGTTGTGTACAGACCACCAAACAGTAGTAATGAGGTTGGGGATGGCATCAAACAGGAAATTAGGGATGCATGCAATAAAGGAATAGCAATTATCATGGGTGACTTGAATCTGCATATAGATTGGGCTAACCAAACTGGTAGCAATATGGTGGAGGAGGATTTCCTGGAGTGTGTAAGGGGTGGTTTTATGACCAATAAGTCGAGGAACCAACTAGAGAGCTGGCCATCCTAGACTGGGTGTTGCGTAATGAGAGATGATTAATCAGCAATCTTGTTGTGCAAGGCCCCTTGGGGAAGAGTGATCATAACATGGTAGAATTCTTCATTAAGTTGGAGAGTGACACAGTTAATTCAGAGGCTAGGGTCCTGAACTTAAAGAAAGGTAACTTCAATGGTATGAGACATGAATTGGCTAGGATAGACTGGTGAATTATACTTAAAGCTTTGACGGTGGACAGGAAATGGCAGACATTTAAAGATCACATGGATGAACTTCAACAATTGTACATCCCTCTCTGGCATAAAAATAAAACGGGAAAGGTGGCTCAACTGTGGCTAACAAGGGAAATTAGGGAGAATGTTAAATCCAAGGAAGAGGCATATAAATTGGCCAGAAAAAGCAGCAAACCAGAGGACTGGGAGAAATTTAGAATTCAGCAGAGGGGGACAAAGGGTTTAATTAGGAGGGGGAAAATAGAGTATGAGAGTAAGCTTGCAGGGAACATAAAAACTGACTGCAAAAGCTTCTATGGATATGTGAAGAGAAAAATATTAGTGAGGACAAATGTAGGTCCCTTGCAGTCAGAATCATGTGAATTTATAATGGGGGAACAAAGAAATGGCAGATCAATTGAACAAATACTTTGGTTCTGTCTTCACTAAGGAAGACACAAATAACCTTCCGGAAATACTAGGGGACCGAGGTCTAGCGAGAAGGAGGAACTGAAGGAAATCCTTATTAGTCAGGAAATTGTGTAAGGGAAATTGATGGGATTGAAGGCTGATAAATCCTCAGGGCCTGATAGTCTACATCCCAGAGTACTTAAGGAAGTGGCTCTAGAAATACTGGATGCATTGGTGGTCATTTTCCAACATTCTATAGACACTGTATCAGTTCATATGGATTGGAGGGTAGCTAATGTAACACCATTTTTTTAAAAAGGAGGGAGAGAGAAAACTGAGAATTATAGACCAGTTAGCTGACATCGGTAGTGGGAAAAATGTTGGAATCAATTATTAAAGATGTAATAGCAGCGCATTTGGAAAGCAGTGACAGGATCGATCCAAGTCAGCATAGATTTATGAAAGGGAAATCATGCTTGTCAAATCTTCTAGAATTTTTTGAGGATATAACTAGTAGAGTGGGCAAGGGAGAGCCAGTGGATGTGGTGTATTTGGACTTTCAAAAGGCTTTTCACTAGAGATTAGTGTGCAAAATTAAAATACATGGTATTGGGGGTAATGTATTAATGTGGATAGAGAACTGGTTGGCAGACAGGAAGCAAAGAGTAGGAATAAATGAGTTCTTTTCAGAATGATAGGTAGTGACTAGTGGGGTACTGCAAGGTTCAGTGCTGGGATCCCAGCTACTTACAATATACATTAATGATTTAGACAAAGGAATTGAATGTAATATCTCCAAGTTTGCAGATGATACTAAGCTGGGTGGCAGTGTGAGCTGTGAGGGGGATTCTAAGAGGCTGCAGGGTGATTTGGACAGGTTAGGTAAGTGGGCAAATGCAAGTCAGATGCAGTATAATTTAGATAAATGTGAGGTTATCCACTTTGGGGGCAAAAACAGGAAGGCAGATTATCTGAATGATGACAGATTAATAAAAGTGGAGGTGCAATGAGACCTGGGTGTCATGGCACATCAGTCATTGAAAGTTGGCATGCAGGTACAGCAGACGGTGAAGAAAGCAAATGGCATGTTGGCCTTCATAGCGAGAGGATTTGAGTATAGGACCAGGGAGGTCTTACTGTAGTTGTACCGGGCCTTGGTGAGGCCACACCTTGAATATTTGTGTACAGTTTTGGTCTCCTAATCTGAGGAAGGACATTCTTGCTATTGAGGGAGTGCAGCGAAGTTTCACCAGACTGATTCCCGGGATGACAGGACTGACATATGAAGAAAGATCGGATCGACTAGGTTTAAATTCACTGGAATTTAGAAGAATGAGAGGGGATCTCATAGAAACATATAAAATTCTGACGGGATTGGACAGTTTAGATGCAGGAAGAATGTTCCTGAAGTTGGGGAAGTCCAGAACCAGGGGTCACAGTCTAAGGATAAGGGGTAAGCCATTTAGGACTGAGATGAGGAGAAACTTCTTCACTCAGAGAATTGTGAACCTGTGGAATTCTCTATCACAGAAAGTTGTTGAGGCCAGTTTGTTAGATATATTCAAAAGGGAGTTAGATGTGGCCCTTACGGCTAAAGGGATCGGAGGAGGCGGCCTATAAAAGGCCCATCAGTTGGGAAGCGGCAACAGCGTCGTCTAGGAGGCGCGGCGGGAGTCGGAGGAGGCGGCCTATAAAAGACCCATCAGTCGAGGAGGCCAGCTGGTGCAGGGAGAGAAGACAAAAAGCAAGTAGAAAGAAATCGAAGGGTGACATCACAGCCAAGGGGGTAAGTGATTGGCTGGTGATTGGTGAGTAGTTTTTCTTTTTCTTCTCCTTTATCAGTATGTAACCTTTATCATTGTTGTTGCGAAATTAAGTTAATCTCGGGGTTAAGTTATGGCAGGAGAGCTTGGACAAATGTCATGCTCAACCTGTGCTATGTGGGAACTCAGGGACGCTTCCAGTGTCCCTGACGACTACATGTGCAGGAAGTGTATCCTGCTGCAGCTCCTGACAGACCGCATTGCGGCACTGGAGTTGCGGGTGGATTCACTCTGGAGCATCCACGATACTGAGGATGCCGTGAATAGCACGTTCAGTGAGTTGGTCATACCGCAGGTAAAGGTTACACAGACAGATAGGGAATGGGTGACCAGCAGGAAGAGCAATGGAAGGAAGGTAATGCAAGGGTACCGTGCGGTCATCCCCCTCCAAAACAGATACACCGTTTTGAGTACTGATGGGGGGGATGACTCATCAGGGGAGGACAGCAGCAGCCAAGTTCATGGCACCGTGGGTGACGCTGCTGCACAGAAGGGCAGGAAAAAGAGTGGGAGAGCTATAGTGATAGGAGATTCGATTGTAAATGGAATAGATAGACGTTTCTGCGGCCGCAATCGAGACTCCAGGATGGTATGTTGCCTCCCTGGTGCAAGGGCCAAGGATGTCTCGGAGCGGCTGCAGGACATTTTGGAGGGGGAGGGTGAACAGCCAGTTGTCGTGGTGTATATAGGTATCAACGATATAGGTAAAAAAATGGGATGAGGTCCTACAAGCTGAATTTAGGGAGCTAGGAGAAGTAGGACCTCAAAGGTAGTAATCTCAGGATTGCTACCAGTGCCACGTGCTAGTCAGAGTAGGAATCGGAGGATAGCTCAGATGAATACGTGGCTTGAGGAGTGGTGCAGAAGGAAGGGATTCAAATTCCAGGGACATTGGAATCGGTTCTGGGGGAGATGGGACCAGTACAAACCAGACGGTCTGCACCTGGGCAGGACCGGAACCAATGTCCTTGGGGGAGTGTTTGCTAGTGCTGTTGGGGAGGGGTTAAACTAATATGGAAGGGGGATGGGAACCTATGCAGAGGGAAGTAGAATGGGGGCAGAAGCAAAAGATAGAAAGAAGAAAAGTAAAAGTGGAGGGCAGAGAAACCGAAGGCAAAAATCAAAAAGGGCCACATTACAGCAAAATTCTAAAGGGGAAAAGTGTGTTAAAAAGACAAGCCTGAAGGCTCTGTGCCTCAATGCGAGGAGTATTCGGAATAAGGTGGACGAATTAACTGCGCAGGTAGCAATTAACGAGTATGATATAATTGGCATCACGGAGACATGGCTCCAGGGTGACCAAAGCTGGGAACTCAACATCCAGGGGTATTCAACATTCAGGAAGGATAGACAGAAAGGAAAAGGAGGTGGGGTAACGTTGCTGGTTAAAGAGGAAATTAACGCAATAGTAAGGAAGGACATAAGCTTGGATGATGTGGAATCTGTATGGGTGGAGCTGTCGAATACCAAAGGGCAGAAAGCGCTAGTGGGAGTTGTGTACAGATCACCAAACAGTAGTCGTGAGGTTGGGGATGGCATCAAACAAGAAATTAGGAATGCGTGCAATAAAGGTACAGCAGTTATCATGGGCGACTTTAATCTACATTTAGATTGGGCTAACCAAATTGGTAGCAATACGGTGGAGGAGGATTTCCTGGAGTATATTAGGGATGGTTTTCTGGACCAATATGTCGAGGAACCAACGAAAGGGCTGGCTATCCTAGACTGGGTGATGCGTAATGAGAAAGGACCAATTAGCAATCTTGTTGTGCGAGGCCCCTTGGGGAAGAGTGACCATAATATGGTTGAATTATTTATTAAGATGGAGAGTGACACAGTTAATTCAGAGACTAGGGTCCTGAACTTAAGGAAAGGTAACTTCGATGGTATGAGACGTGAATTGGCTAGAATAGACTGGCGAATGATACTAAAAGGGTTGACGGTGGATAAGCAATGGCAAACATTTAAAGATCACATGGATGAACTTCAACAATTGTACATCCCTGTCTGGAGTAAAAATAAAACGGGGAAGCTGGCTCAACCGTGGTTAACAAGAGAAATTAAGGACAGTGTTAAATCCAAGGAAGAGGCATATAATTTGGCTAGAAAAAGCAGCAAACCTGAGGACTGGGAGAAATTTAGAATTCAGCAGAGGAGGATAAAGGGTTTAATTAGGAGAGGGAAAATAGAGTATGAGAGGAAGCTTGCTGGGCACATAAAAACTGACAGCAATAGCTTCTATAGATATGTGAAGAGAAAAAGATTACTAAAGACAAACGGAGGTCCCTTGCAGTCAGATTCAGGTGAATTTATAATGGGAACCAAAGAAATGGCAGACCAGTTGAACAAATACGTTGGTTCTGTCTTCACGAAGAAAGACACAAATAACCTTCCGGAAATACTAGGGGGACCGAGGGTCTCGTGACAAGGAGGAACTGAAATGCTTATTAGGCGGGAAATTGTGTTAGGAAAATTGATGGGATTGAAGGCCAATAAATCCCCAGGGCCCTGATAGTCTGCATCCCAGAGTACTTAAGGAAGTGGCCATAGAAATAGTGGATGCATTGGTGATCATTTTCCAACAGTCTATTGACTCTGGATCAGTTCCTATGGACTGGAGGGTAGCTAATGTAATACCACTTTTTAAAAAAGGAGGGAGAGAGAAAATGGGTAATTATAGGCCAGCTAGCCTGACATCAGTACTGGGGAAAATGTTAGAATCAATAATTAAAGATGAAATAGCAGCGCATTTGGAAAGCAGTGACAGGATCGGTCCAAGTCAGCATGGATTTATGAAAGGGAAATCATGCTTGACAAATCTTCTAGAATTTTTTGAGGATGTAACTAGTAGAGTGGACAAGGGAGAACCAGTGGATGTGGTGTATTTGGACTTTCAAAAGGCTTTTGACAAGGTCCAACACAAGAGATTGGTGGGCAAAATTAAAGCACATGGTATTGAGGTTAATGTACTGACGTGGATAGAGAACTGGTTGGCAGACAGGAAGCAGAAAGTCGGGATAAATGGGTCCTTTTCAGAATGGCAGGCAGTAACTAGTGGGATGCCGCAAGGTTCAGTGCTGGGACCCCAGCTATTTACAATATACATTAATGATTTAGATGAAGGAATTGAGTGTAATATTTCCAAGTTTGCAGATGACACTAAGCTGGGTACTGGAGTGAGCTGTGAGGAGGATGCTAAGAGGCTGCAGGGTGACTTGGACAGGTTAGGTGAGTGGGCAAATGCATGGCAGATACAGTATAATGTAGATAAATGTGAGGTTATCCACTTTGGTGGCAAAAACACGAAGGCAGAATATTATCTGAATGGCGGCAGGTTAGGAAAAGGGGAGGTGCAATGAGACGTGGGTGTCATGGTACATCAGTCATTGAAAGTTGGCATGCAGGTACAGCAGGCGGTGAAAAAGGCAAATGGTATATTGGCCTTCATAGCTAGGGGATTTGACTATAGGAGAAGGGAGGTCTTACTGCAGTTGTACAGGGCCTTAGTGAGCCTCACCTGGAATATTGTGTTCAGTTTTGCTCTCCTAATCTGAGGAAGGACGTTCTTGCTAATGAGGGAGTGCAGCGAAGGTTCACCAGACTGATTCCTGGGATGGCAGGACTGACATATGAGGAGAGACTGGATCGACTGGGCCTGTATTCATTGGAGTTTAGAAGGATGAGAGGGGATCTCATAGAAACATATAAAATTCTGACGTGATTGGACAGGTTAGATGCAGGAAGAATGTTCCTGATGTTGGGGATTTCCAGAACGAGGGGACACAGGATAAGGTCTAAGGATAAGGGATAAGCAATTTAGGACTGAGATGAGGGGAAACTTCTTCACTCAAGAGAGTTGTTAACCTATGGAATTCCCTTCCGCAGAGAGTTGTTGATGCCAATTCATTGGATATATTCAAGAGGGAGTTAGATATGGCCCTTACGGGTAAAGGGATCAAGGGGCATGGAGAGAAAGCAGGAAAGGGGTACTGAGGTGAATGATCTGCCACGATCTTATTGAATGGTGGTGCAGGCTCGAAGGGCTGAATGGACTACTCCTGCACCTATTTTCTATGTTTCTATACAAGGGGGGTGTGAAGAAGAACTTTTTTACGCAGCAAGTGGTAATGACCTGGATCTCGCTGCCTACGAGGGTGGTGGAAGTGGAGATGATCAATGATTTCACAATTGGATAGGGACTTGAGGGAAATAAACTTGCAGGGCTACGGGGATAGAGCGGGGGAATGGGACTGACTGCATTGCTCTGCAAAGAGCCGGCATGGTCTCAATGGGCTGAATGGCCTCCTTCTGTTCCGTATTGACTCTGTGATATCCTTCTCTGCACCGAATTTTCATGCTCACCAATGTCCTAACTTTTACATTGTGTTTATGCTGCTAGATTACCTCAATTTGCTAGGAATAGATTGCAAAATCACCCTTTATAGATTTCCCAGTCTATCCGTGGCAAATTGAAGTCACCCATAACAAATGTATCTATTCCTCTCTATGCTTTGCTTATTTAACTACAAACTTCTTGATCCAATCCTTTTCCCTAACGTACCTGTCTATTAACAGATGCCCAAAAATCAGTTTCCTCCCATTCATAAAGTCTCTAATCATTACCAAAGGTTTTCGATGTTTTTTACACTTGGACTAGACAGGTTCATCCCTGCTAGGCTACAAGCCCTGTCTATGGAGCTCCATCTTTGTTAGGCTATACTTTCTCCCGCATCACATCCAATAATTGTCTATTACATATATGCTATGCAGAGAAGCAGAAGATTATTAGGAAGACTTTGTCTGAATAATAGCACAAACCTCATTTGCAGCTCTGATCGCAACCCATGCCAGCATTTTACATTTTGAAGGCTGCCTCAAAATGTATTGTAATATTTCTATCAGTCTTCCTTGGCCGGTAATCTTGTTAAAAAACAAAGTCATTAAAATTTAACAAATTGTTTGCTTAAGTTTGTCGAACTATGTGTCTCTAAACATAGAACAATGAATTTTTGAATCTGTAAGAAACCAGGTTATTGTGATGAATAAGTGCATAAATTGTTTGAAGGATCTCGATAATGAAATAGATTAGCAAGCTCTTCTTTCACCTCTGGGAACTGTCATATTCAGCCAATATTGACCGAATGAAAGTCTCCTCTTAGCTGACTGCAGGATTTACATGAAATGAGCTTGGGGAGTGCCAGTCCAGGTCCTCTTGGCATGTACCACAATGGAGACTGGACCCTAATTTGAATAATGACACTGAATTGTCAAACAGACAGAAAAGTGGAAACAGAGTTAACGTGAAAGATCAATGCCAAATGCTGCCTGACCTGCAGAGTGTTTCTAGCATTTTCTTTTATTTTAGCTTTCAAATATCCACAGTACTTTGCTTCTCTTTAAGGAAAGTGGAAATGTCACTGTGGTACAGAAGGGATGCATTTTAAAGTTTTTAAAGTCAGATTATTGAAACGGCCATACAGAGCTAACTTTGCCTTGCACCTGACCTGGGAATGCTTACAACCAACAGTGCACACCAGAAATGGGAAACTGTTTTACTCCTCAGAGTAGAAACATTTCTTGCCTTGATAAGCACAGGAAAAAATACATGAGGGCTGTTATTGCACTGCAAAGATCAGGGATATTTGTGTTTTAGCACATTTAGATATATTTACGCCATTACTGCACTAAACTCTGGTTTCCTCGATCTTTTTAACAGTGCAAACCTTACACCTATTGGGGCACATTTGCATTAAGGGGACAGCAACTTCACATACTAACTACAGACCTTTAAAAATGTGTTCCTTCACATTTTTTATCACTGACCCCTGCACTTTATTTTGCCTTCGTGCTTCTGTTTCATCCCAGAAAAAAACTTCTCTTGGGATCCTTGACTTGGACCCCCAAACCCACATTCAGATCAATTTCTGACAATGGATGGCTTTCCTCATGAACCTACCACTCCATGCCATCATAATAGAGGAGAGATTGCAACAGCAGTGTGCTGCGGGCAAGGAAATCTGGCAACATGACAGACGGCAACTCATCTGGGACGATCCTCCCCGATGTGTGTACATACTGCGCCAGCCTTATGAGGACCTTAACAAGGAGCTGTCTATCTGATAGCTGCACCTCCAAGGATGCCATTGGGCATTTCTGTCAGCTTCACCGTGAACATTTTCAAACTGGCCCCACTGCCACAACTATCTGTTCTATCTGTGGTAATTAAAGTAACAACAACCCTCAACTGTTTCAGCTCTGGATCCTTCCAGGCTGCGACAGGGATCTGTATATTAACCAGGGAGCTGCCAGGTGACGGACACCCTTCACAGAGGAACCAAATTCCTCCACTTCAGCATCATTCTCAGGTAGCAGAGGCACAGAGTCAGGGACTTCCTAGGGTGCATGGGTGGCATATACATGGTCCTGAAGGTGCCAACCAAGCAGCTCATGACACATGAATAGGAAGGGGTTCCATTACCAGGTCATGCAGCTCGTATCTTATGCAAGCCAAGCCGTAACCTCCCTTGCCACTGCATGGGGCATTAGGCGGCAGATTCTTCATTGACTGCTGGACTGCAGTGGCAGCATTTCAGCCATACCTTTTTCTATGCTTCTTACCAGATGACACCAAAGCAGCTCTGTTTGGCCCAGCAGGACCTTGCAAGGACACCTTTGTTAAGAAGTCCAAACCTACTGTCTGTTTCCTCACTTACTGTAATGTTCATAAATAACAAATCACAAGACAAATGCCCAGAGTATTAGAAAGCAAACATTTCTGTTCTGTTCATGGGGTTTAACATTGTATGAGTGAGGATAAGGCTTCAGTTAAGCAGTGTATGGCAACTGGTGTTCTCACACAGGTCGAGGCCTACACGCTGCTCCCGAGGCTGCTCGCCGCTCCTTTTATGGCCCCGACCTGCCGCGCAGCGTGGAGGCCCCGACCTGCGTGAGAACACCAGGGGCAGGTCGAGGCCATAAAAGAAGCAGCGAGCGGCCTCAGGAGCAGCGTGGAGACATACTACTTCAGGGAGCAGCGCGAGCTGGTGCAGGAAGGCAACGACAGCAAAGAATGACGTCATCAAGGTCGAGGTCGGTGATTGGAGCGTGGGCATACAGCAGGAGCGGCAAGGTCAGGGCGAAGGAGCAGCGAGAGACTGTAGAGGGATGTGATCAGGGCCCAGGAGAGACGCGAGTTCGGGGCCAGGGATCCAGGGGCAGCACGAGCCAGCCCACACTGTGATATGTGTGCACACTAGGTCCGTGCAGCAGAGCAGGTCTCCAGTCGTCTTGGATAACCATTGCCACTGGACCAAGACCTAGCTCTTGTCAAGCCCGTGTGATGGCTGGTGTTCAACGGCCACCCCACGTTAAAAAAATCTACGCACAAGCATCTTCCATCCTTCAGATGTAGTTCAGGACCTGGAATATTAGGTTCTTCATTGAAACACCTGTGAACTCATCCTTTTTTGGCGTAAAAGCAAGTCATCCTCGCTTCAAGGGACTGCCTGTGATGATGATGATGATGTATGGCAACTGTAATGGGACAAGAGAAGTGAGCGCTGTGGGGGTGTTATGATGTTCGAGTCGAAGAAGAAGTTTTGGGGTTGTGCAAGGTGTGTGTTAGAGGAGTTGTAGGCGCTCTTACCCAGAATGTAGTGTGAAGGGTTAATAAGTGTGTGTTGCTTTGAGAGCGAAGACCAAGATCAGTCGACATCTCACCTACATTAACAGGTAATCCACATTTATAGGAATAATGCTACACCATAGGCATTTTATCTAAATCTCTTGTTTATACTGCCAAACATAGTGATAATTACTGTGTTCTCACCTTTTTTTTAGGCTGTTTCGGAACTAAAATTAGTCTTGATTTCATTAATCCTGACTGTTTGTTATCTGCATTTGTGTCATTTCTCAAATTATTTTCTATTTCTCTCTCATCCTCATCAAGGTAGAAGTATAACAAAACAAGTTCCAAATATGACTGTCTCATCAACCTATAAGATAAAAAAAAAGATCCTTTTTGTGTTAGTTATTCTTCATTTTAAAAACAATGGCTGAATTCTTCTCCTGTTGGCAGGTTAGTAGTGGGACAGGACTTCTGCCCGTCCACATCATTCCACCACTAAGCCACTCAACATTCCTCCCAGGGTTCTCATTATTAATGCAGGTAATACCGTTCCTCATTGGCTTACTGCTGCTAGGAAGGAGGGAAATGCAGTGGATAGCAGCCTTTGGAAAATCATCACCTATTTAAAAGGAGACATCACTTTTTCAGCAGCAGAACACACATTTGCATGATGTTGGAAGAATGAGCAGTTTCAGGGGAAGCCAGCAATAGAAAAGGTTCCCAGATTCTCTTATACATTTATGGAAGTTCTGCTGGCTGAAGGGTAAAATGTGCTCGACTATGAGGCACAAAAGGCAGGAATCACCACAAGAAGGTGGTTCAGACTGTATGGAGAGGTTCCTGCAGCAACCTCCAGTACCCCAAGAACTGCCACAAAGTGAAGGATGTGGTTTATTGACCTCACAAAGGTGGCTAGCACAAGTCAAGGTACTGTTCCCAGTCCATATGTGTCAATGATAGAAGCTTCTCTCATATCCTTACCTTTCATATTTTTCTGTATTCACCTGGGTGTCAGAGCAACTCACGTATGCAAAGAGAAACGTCTGCAAACACTCGAGCATCATCTTAACATACAACCACTCTGTGAACTTGCATTGCCTGCCATAAGTTGCTCTGCTAGTCTTGAAGGAAAGTTAATTTAAAAGGACAATGTACCTGCACCACATATCATTCATGGGGTGCGTGCACTGACATTGGGAAAACGGACGTGACCATGCATCTTTCTTTAACTCTGGCCCAGAATTCACGTTCAGTATATCTCCTTCAAAATTGACCGCAACTTTGGAATTGCCGCATGTGCTAAATCCTGAACAAGTTCCGACTCCACATTGGCTTCGCTGCAAGTTTCACCTATCCATTGAAATCAACGTGCTGGTGAAAAGTTGGGTTGATTGCCCATCTATTGTGCATTAATTACCCTGAATATTTTTATGGCTGGTGCAAACAGATGCAGGAGCCTGAGTGTTTCTAGCATTTTCTGATTATAAATTTACTGGCCAGACACAAAGCTCTTTTCATCTTTCCCGATGAGTTTTTGAACCCAGAAATTAAGCACAGTAAACACCAGCAGTAGGCACTCAAAAGATTGGAGATATTGGTTTAAGGGCAAAGTTTTTGTGTGCCGATTATTTCTCAACATATTACAATTTTAAAAATCTACTGATTTATCGAAACATTTTGTACTGGGGTTTGCTATTTTATGGGCACAATTCACATAATGGAGCATCTAATCTAATATTGAGTAGATAAGAACCATATATCTAACAAATGTAGTATTATTTACACATAGCTATGATTGATGTTTGATCAAATGTATATCTGGTCAAACTAAAATATACATACCTACCTTTTTAAATTCCTTCAACCAGCATTTCCAATTAAGAGTGGCTATTAAACACTATGTAGATTGTAAATATATGCCAGTGGAAGATTTCTGTCTTCTATTGGCATATATTTACAATAGTAATCTCTTCTGCTTCCTGATTGGCTATGAGTCAGGAAGTGAATGTAGCACCACCCCACGTGATCCCAGGTTCGCAAAATATCGACGGTACACCCCTGGCATCTTTCATTTTTTGCCTGGGGGCGGGGGTTGCATTTTGTGTCAGCTTTACGGGAGGCCTACAGTGTTTGTTGGTCAGTAAATCAATAGGTGAAACCTTGAACAAGCTTTTCACTCAGAACAGAACGCCTACACAAAACTGCTTCAATAGATGTTAAGAGTTTATAAAGTGTGTAGGGAGTGCTGCTGGATACTTGCAAGGCCTCGGATGGTAAAGGAAGGTCTCTGACAAGATAGAAAATACTCAGCAGGGCAGGCAACTTCTGTGGAGAGAGAAACAGAGTTCACTTCTCATGTCGAGATGCTGCATGACCAGCTGAGTATTTCCAGCATTTTATGCTGTCATTTCAGATTTACAACATCCGCTCGCAGAGCAAAGAGGAAGAAGCCGAGGAGAAGGAAACAGAAGAAGAGGAAGCAGAAGAGGAGGAAGCAGAAGGAAGGATGCAACCCAGACAGTCCCTTTGTGGCTGGGTTATCCAGGATAGAATCATCTGCCTGCGGTCCCAGTGACCACAACCCCAATAACCTTTCAACATGAGTCCCACACCGTACTGTGTTACTGATCATCGCTGATGCAAAAACAACCATGAATATACTTATTGACCTTGGCATCAAACAGCAGTAGGAGAGGCTGATGTCTTTTTACTACAATTTTAACTTCATTAGGGTAAGTAGGCAGTTGTGTATGTGCACATAATGCTCTGTCATGCATCAACAGGAAGGATTAAACCACTTTTAATGTTCAAGTGGTCAGTGACCAATCCATGATCATCGCGGGTACTATCCAGGGATAACTCACTGAGCTCGAAATTGTCCTTCGCCCCGATTGGGGGCAGTAACTTTCCGGGGCCTGGATTTCCCGCGCCTGGCACGGAGGTCCAGCCCCGACGCAGAATTGGGCCATACGCCCCTCAAAGGAGGCGGAGCGCTGTCTCTGGCACTCTGCTTCCTTTGAGGGATGCTCCCGGGGCAGTAGCGTGGCGTTGAGTCCAGCGGCGCGTGGAGTAGCCAGCGCTACGCGGATGCACCACGTAGCGCTGATGCACTATAACGCCCCTCTCCTTCCATTAAAGCGGAGCACAGCTGCGCATTCTGCAGGCCCTTTGGTGGCTACCACTGGGTCACCAGGGATGTGAGCATCCGGGCTAGCAGCACAGCACCCAAAACAGAGTGCCAGGCTGCATGATGGCGGCCCAGCCAACGCAAGGGCTGCCATTGTCGGGCCAACTCAAGAGTAGGCCAACAAATAAAGATAGAAATATAGAAACAAAGAAAATAGATGCAGGAGTAGGCCATTCAGCCCTTCGAGCCTGCACCGCCATTCAATAAGATCATGGCTGATCATTCACCTCAGTACCCCTTACCTGCCTTCTCTCCATACCCCTTGATCCCCTTAGCCATAAGGGCCATTTCTAACTCTCTCTTGAATATATCCAATGAACTGGCATCAACAATTCTCTGTGGCAGGGAATTCCATATGTTAACAACTCTCTGAGTGAAGAAATTTCTCCTCAACTCAGTCCTAAATGGCCTATCCCTTATCCTAAGACTATGTCCCCTGGTTCTGGACTTCCTCAACATCAGGAACATTCTTCCCGCATCTAACCTGTCCAGTCCCATCAGAATCTTATACGTTTCTATGAGATCCCCTCTCATCCTTCTAAACGCCAGGGAATAAAGACCCAGTTGATCCAGTCTCTCCTCATATGACAGTCCAGCCATCCCTGGAATCAGTCTGGTGAACCTTCGCCGCACTCCCTCATTAGCAAGAACGTCCTTCCGCAGATTAGGAGAGCAAAACTGAACACAATATTCCAGGTGAGGCCTCACTAAGGCCCTGTACAACTGTAGTAAGACCTCCCTGCTCCTATAGTCAAATCCCCTAGCTATGAAGGCCAACATACCATTTGCCTTCTTCACCGCCTGCTGTACTTGCATGCCCACTTTCAGTGACTGATGAACCATGACACCCAGTTCTTGTTGCACCTCCCCTTTTCCTAATCTGCCGCCATTCAGATAATATTCTGCCTTCGTGTTTTTGCCCTCAAAATGGATAACCTCACATTTATCCACATTATACTGCATCTGCCATGCATTTGCCCACTCACCTAACCTGTCCAAGTCACCCTGCAGCCTCTTAGCGTCCTCCTCACAGCTCACACCGCCACGCAGTTTAGTATCATCTGCAAACTTGGAGATATTACACTCAATTCCTTCATCTAAATCGTTAATGTATATTGCAAAGAGCTGGGGTCCCAGCACTGAGCCCTGCGGCACTCCACTAGTCACTGCCTGCCATTCTGAAAAGGACCCGTTTATCCCGACTCTCTGCTTCCTGTCTGCCAACCAGTTCTCTATCCGCGTCAGTACATTACCCCCAATACCATGAGCTTTGATTTTGCACACCAATCTCTTGTCCGGGACCTTGTCAAAAGCCTTTTGAAAGTCCAAATACACCACATCCACTGGCTCTCCCTTGTCCACTCTGCTAGTTACATCCTCAAAAAATTACAGAAGATTTGTCAAGCATGATTTCCCTTTCATAAATCCATGCTGACTTGGACCGATCCTGTCACTGCTTTCCAAATGCGCTGCTATTTCATCCTTAATGATTGATTCCAACATTTTCCCCACCACTGATATCAGGCTAACCAGTCTATAATTACCCGTTTTCTTTGTCCCTCCTTTTTTTAAAAGTGGTGTTGCATTAGCTACCCTCCAGTCCATAGGAACTGATCCAGAGTCAATAGACTGTTGGAAAATGATCACCAATGCATCCACTATTTCTAGGGCCACTTCCTTAAGTACTCTGGATGCAGACTATCAAGGCCCTGGGGATTTATCGGCCTTCAATCCCATCAATTTCCTTAACACAATTTCCCGTCTAATAAGGATATCCTTCAGTTCCTCCTTCTCACTAGACCCATTGTCCCCTTGTACATTCGGAAGGTTATTTGTATCTTCTTCGTGAAGACAGGACCGAAGAATTTGTTTAATTGGTCTGCCATTTCTTTGTTCCCCATTATAAATTCACCTGAATCCAACTGCAAGGGACCTACGTTTGTCTTCACTAATCTTTTTCTGTTCACATATTTATAGTAGCTTTTGCAGTCAGTTTTTATGTTCCCTGCAAGCTTCCTCTCATACTCTATTTTCCCCCTCTTAATTAAACCCTTAGTCCCCCCTCTGCTGAATTCTAAATTTCTCCCTGTCTTCAGGTTTGTTGCTTTTTCTAGCCAATTTATATGCCTCTTCCTTGGCTTTAACACTATCCTTAATTTCCCTTGTTAGCCATGGTTGAGCCACCTTCCCCGTTTTATTTTTACTCCAGACAGGGATGTACAATTGCTGAAGTTCATCCATGTGATCTTTAAATGTTTGCCATTGCTTATCCACCGTCAACCCTTTAAGTATCCTTTGCCAGTCTATTCTAGCCAATTCAAGCCTCATATCGTTGAAGTTACCTTTCCTTAAGTTCAGGACTCTAGTTTCCGAATTAACTGTGTCACTCTCCATCTTAATAAAGAATTCTACCATATTATGGTCACTCTTCCCCAAGGAGCCTCACACAACAAGATTGCTAATTAGTCCCTTCTCATTACACATCACCCAGTCTAGGGTGGCCAGCTCTCTTGTTGGTTCCTCGACATATTGGTCTAGAAAACCATCCCTAATACACTCCAGGAAATCCTCCTCCACCGCATTGCTACCAGTTTGGTTAGCCCAATCAATATGTAGATTAAAGTCGCCCATGATAACTGCTGTACCTTTATTGCACACATCCCTTACTTCTTGTTTGATGCTGTCCCCAACCTCACTACTACTGTTTGGTGGTCTGTACACAACTCCCACTAACATTTTCTGCCCTTTGGAATTCTGCAGCTCCACCCATACCGATTCCACATCATCCTGCCTAATGTCCCTCCTTACTATTGCATTAATTTCCTCTTTAACCAGCAATGCTACCCCGCCTCCTTTTCCTCTCTGCCTATCCTTCTGGCCCCTTAAGGATCAGCGGCCCTTTAAGGATCATCCTGGTGGCGGATGTCCACCAGCTTCGCGACCTGCGGGGGCAGAAAGTGGTCGCTGCAGAGCAGTGAGGGGTTGGCGTACATGGCAATGGCGATATCGCCAGTTGCGCGCCAGCCTGGGGCGCTAATCCCCGGGCATGGCGGTGCCGGGACAGCGCCCCCGAACCTGCGGGGCAATTTCCTGGGAGGCACTATCGACCCCCTCCCCTGGGCAAAATTGCCATTGTGTCCCAATAGTGCCCCCCGAGGCGCTAACGGGTCTATAAAAAGAGGTAATTTCGCCCCCACTATTCCTACATTCTCAGGGATTCATGCATGACAGAAATGTTCCAAGTGGAAAAAAGGTTGCAATAGTTAACACCATGGAAACCATGAGTAGTACATATAGGTACTGTACTCTCTATAATATACATACACCTGGCAAGTAAAGAATTACATCAAGGCATAAGAGAAGATGCACAATATGCCTCTGATAGTGTTATGAAAATTATTATGTGAACAATATCACTGTGTATGGTGGGTCTCACCATGAAGAGCTGCAGGAAGCCATGGAGGATGAGGGTTAAAACACGGCACAGGAGCCACCTGCAGCAAAGCAGCCATTGCAGGGAGACTGGTGCATTAGATGCTCATTGATGATCTCCTCACACAATGAGCCCTGCACATTACACATGAAATAGTTAGCAGAATAGATTTATATACTGGACTGTCTATTATAATTTGCATTACTGGTGAATGTCTTTTTGATGACCAGGATTGTCTTTGGTGGATAAGTGAAATGCTCAGAAGCTGAGACCATCGAACTGAAGCTGTATGGGGCACTCATCAAGTGCTACATTCAGTTCTTGTCACTGATGTACAAGGGAAACAGTGGAGCCCTGAAGGTAGTGCAGAGAAGGGCCTTCTGCACTAAAAGGGCTTATTTGCCACACCATAAACCTATCACCAATTGTCAAGACAGCATCATTGCTGAATCTGGCTTTTTCTTAAGGTGTTCTTTCCTCCTCACTAAACAATTTTCGTTATTTCATAGCTGGATTAATAGAAAATACATGCCTCATTGGCTCATTAACATGGTTAAGCAGATTTGTTACAGGGGCATTCTGATTGTCTCTTCATTATAATGAATCTGATGTTGTAGCAATCGTAGTGTTCAAAATAGCACATTTCTAAAAGTGCATTAAGAAGCAGTGCAAAAAGAACAATCTTTGAGCGGCCACCAAGCCCATCCCAAATTCTAGGCATAGGGCTATTTAACTAATGCAGGAAGATCAAGAAGTTTGGATCAGGTAGAAGAATTTATTAAAACAATCGCATCCACTGAAGCCATGCCTCCTTTCAACGTACATAGTTCCCAATGGACCTATCGGTGATGCTCTGGGTTTCCACAACACAAACTGGGCAGGCAAAACAAGTGCCCCTCAGCCCAGAATGCTGCTATAAAGTAACGGGCCGAGCAGAAGTACTGCCACTCCAAGAGTGCAATTTCCTAGGTGTTTTGTACGTAAATAAACAGACTAACTAACTGTGTCCTTTATAGCAACTCCCAAAATGGTGTCACAAAACCAGCAAGAACCAGAATGTTTACAGCAACTGTGAATAGCTCCCTCAGGGTCCGAATGCCTGTCTAATGAGAGTTCGTGTAACAATAAATAGACCATGAACACAACACTTGGCACTTTAAGATGGGCAGAAGCCTGGTTGCACCCTAAATTGCTGCTCCCACATCACATGGCTGTGCATTTCCATACACAGGAATTATACTCAGCCTCTTACATATCAAGTGTGACTGTATATCCAAATCAATATTCAGATTCAGCAGGCTAAAATGTAATACATAACATGTAATCAGCTTTAGAAAACCAGGATACAAAAAGACATTAAATCATAAAATTATGTAACTATATAGCAGGCTTATCAGTATTTCAAACGGGAAAAGATAAGTTCGTATTTCAGGAACAATATCAAAATACTGCAGATGTTGGAACTCTGAAATAGAAACAGAAAATGCTGGAAATACTCAGCAGGTCAGACAGCATCTGTGGAGAGAGAAACAGAGTTAATGTTTCAGGTCAATACCCTTTCATCAGAACTGGAAAAAATTAGAGATGTAACAAGTTTTAAGCAAGTGTAGGGGCAGGGTAAGGGGGAAGGGAGGAAGGAACAAAAGGAAAGGTCAGTGATATGGTGGAAGGCAGGAAAGATTATGTTATGTATTGGTGTTTGGAGTCACCAGACACCAGGGGACGCCACTGTCGGAGGTCAGCGGGCTGTATGCACGTGTGAGCGGTCACTGGTGTATAAGCACGGGTACTATGTCACGGGGGTACTTTGGGCGCGAATAAAGCTGGATCAGGTTTACACCTGAGGCCGTTTATAGTAATGAGACTCTTGAGTCATTGGGCCCAAGTTTCCACTAGAAAAAAAACGGGCGCCCCTCCAAGCTGGGCGCCCGTTTTTCGCGCCTAAAACGGCGCCTAAAAAAATCCTCGGTAGTCTCCACCGACTTACAGGTCCTCTGGCACTCGGCGCAGCCGGCACGAGCTGTGGGGGGGCGGAGCCAGGTCCCTGCGCTGAAAACAGTGCCGAGACCTCTGCACATGTGCGCTACAGTCGGCACGCAAGTGCAGTAGCTCCAGGCGCCGAACTGTGCGGGAGGGGCCCGAAGCACGCAGCCCCTAGCCGTGGCCCAATGGCCTCACTGGGGCTGCGTGAATGAGGCTCCTCCCACGGCCAGCTCCTGCTCCCCCCCCCGACAAGACCCGACACTCGCTCCCCCGCCCCCCAACCAGACCCGACCCGACACCCGCTCCCCTCCGCCCCGACCGAGACCCGACACCCGCTCCCCCCCCGCCGACCCGACACCCGAGACCCGCTCCCCCCACCCCCCGCCCCGACCCGACACCCGCTCTCCGCCCCCCCCCCCCGCCCCGACCCGACACCCGCTCCCTCCCCCCGACCCGACACCCAATCCCCCGATCCCCCCTCCCCTCTCTCCCCCTCTCTCTCTCTCTCTCCCTCCCTCCCCTCTCTCTCTCTCTCTCCCTCTCTCCCCTCTCTCTCTCTCTCTCCCTCCCTCGCTCAGCAGCACGAACAGCTGCAGAATTCTCCCTGGCTGAAGCACTTTCACACAGGTAGGAAGATGGTTTATTTAATCTTTTCTTGGCTTATAAATGTTTATTCAGGTTGGATTTATTTGTATAATATTTGTAGAAGTATAAATAAGGATTTATTGTCAAATTTAATGAGTTCCTTTCACCCCCACCTCGTTCTGGGCGCCTAATTTGTAACCTGCGCCTGATTTTTTAATGTGTAGAACAGGTTTTTTCAGTTCTACAAAAATCTTCACTGGCTCCATTCTACTTTAGTTTGGAGTACATTTTCACTGTGGAAACTTTCAAATCAGGCGTCAGTGGCCGGACACGCCCCCTTTTGAAGAAAAAATTCTGTTCTAAACTAGAACTGTTCTACCTGACTAGAACTGCAGAAAAAAAAATGTGGAGAATTGCGATTTCTAAAATAGTCCGTTCTCCACCAGTTGCTCCTAAAAATCAGGCGCGAATCATGTGGAAACTTGGGCCCATTATATTTGGCGACGAGGTAACTTAAGAACCTTCGGATGTACAATGGGCACTATTGAAATTCTGGAGAGATTCGCGGATGGCGAGGATTGCGTGGATTTTATCGACCGCCTGGATCAATATGTTGTGGCCAACAAAATGGAGGGAGAGGCTGACGCAGTTAGGCGCAGGGCAGTTTTCCTCACTGTTTGTGGTCCGAAAACTTACGGCCTTATAAACAACCTTCTCTCGCCTTTACGTCCAACGGACAAAGAGTACAAGGATTTGTGTGCTTTGGTGTGTGACCATCTTAAACCAAAAGAGAGAATCATCATCTCACGCTATCGCTTCTATACGCATGTTCGTGCTGAGGGCCAGGATGTGTCAGGATTCGTCGCTGACCTATGATGTCTTGCTGAGCCGTGTAAGTTCGGGAACATGTTGAAAGACATGCTGCGAGATTTCTTCGTGATAGGCATCAACCATGATGTGATTCTTCGGTAGTTATTGGCCGAAAAGAAGCTGGATTTGAGAAAGGCCATTGTGACTGCCCAGGCATGAATGACGATTGATGATAACTTGAGGCAGATATCATCGAAGAGTCGGAGCTCCACGGCAGGTACTGTAAACAAGATTGTGTTGTCGTCTGGCAGAGCTGCTTATGGCAGGGCGTACTCGACTGCTTTTGTGAAACCTGTAGCTGCTCAGAGTCCGCCAACTGGTATGAATCTGATTTCACCCTGTTGGCGTTGTGGGGGCAATCATCGGCCTCATCAGTGTCGGTTTAAACAATACGCCTGTAATGGCTGTTCGAAAGTGGGGCATCTTCAGAGAATGTGCCCCCCAACTAGAGCAAGCGTGCTGCCGCTCATCACATTGTTGATGATGACCAGTTCAGTGCTGGCCCAGATACATAACCCGGGGAGGAAGTGTATGGTCTGTATTCGTTCTTGGGAAAGAGCCAGCCAATAATCGTTAATGTGAAGTTGAATGGCGTGTCTGTATCAATGGAGCTGGACATGGGTGCGAGTCAGTCGATACTGAGCCAAAGGACATTCGACAAGCTGTGGGACACTGAGGCTATGAAGCCTAAGCTGAATCCAGTCAATGCCAAGTTACGTACTTGATTGATGATAACTTGAGGCAGATATCATCGAAGAGTCGGAGCTCCACGGCAGGTACTGTAAACAAGATTGTGTTGTCGTCTGGCAGAGCTGCTTATGGCAGGGCGTACTCGACTGCTTTTGTGAAACCTGTAGCTGCTCAGAGTCCGCCAACTGGTATGAATCTGATTTCACCCTGTTGGCGTTGTGGGGGCAATCATCGGCCTCATCAGTGTCGGTTTAAACAATACGCCTGTAATGGCTGTTCGAAAGTGGGGCATCTTCAGAGAATGTGCCCCCCAACTAGAGCAAGCGTGCTGCCGCTCATCACATTGTTGATGATGACCAGTTCAGTGCTGGCCCAGATACATAACCCGGGGAGGAAGTGTATGGTCTGTATTCGTTCTTGGGAAAGAGCCAGCCAATAATCGTTAATGTGAAGTTGAATGGCGTGTCTGTATCAATGGAGCTGGACATGGGTGCGAGTCAGTCGATACTGAGCCAAAGGACATTCGACAAGCTGTGGGACACTGAGGCTATGAAGCCTAAGCTGAATCCAGTCAATGCCAAGTTACGTACTTACACTAAGGAACTCATACTGGTGATTGGCAGTGCAGTAGTCAAGGTGTTATATGATGGTATGGTTCACGATCTCCCATTATAGATCATCCCAGGTAATGGTCCAACGCTGTTCGGCAGAAATTGGCGAGAGAAAATCAAGTGGAACTGGAATGATGTCAAAGCGTTGTCCTCGGTGGATGACATTTCGTGTGCTCAAGTGTTGAAGAAGTTTCCTTCTGTGTTTGAACCGGGCATTGGTAATTTTACTGGAGCCAAGGTGCAGATTCACCTGGATTCTGATGCAAAGCCTGTCTACCATAAAGCTCGGTCTGTTCCTTACATGATGAGGGAGAAGGTTGAAATTGAGCTTGACAGATTCCAATGTGAAGGGATCATATCACCAGTCGAGTTTAACGAGTGGGCCAGTCCCATTGTTCCTGTATTGAAGAGTGATGTCACGGTCAGGATTTGTGGAGACTACAAGGGTATGATTAACTGATTTTTGAAATAGGATTAGTATCCATTACCGAAAGCTGATGACCTGTTCGCCATGCTAGCTGGTGGAAAGTCATTCACTAAACTAGATCTGACGTTGGCCTATATGACACAGGAGCTTGTCGGCACTTCAAAGAAACTCACCTGCATCAACACCCATAAAGGACTGTTTGTCTACAACAGGTGTCCTTTTGGAATTCGTTTGGCTGCAGCCATATTTCAGAGGAATATGGAGAGTCTACTGAAGTCTGTCCCTAGATCTGTCGTGTTTCAAAATGACATTCTGGTCACAGGTCGCAACGCTGCTTAACATCTGAAAAATCTTGAAGTCCTACATCGTCTGGACAAAGTGGGACTCGGGCTGAAATGTTTGAAGTGTGTCTTCATGGCACCTGAAGTTGAATTCCTGGGGAAGAAGATTGCTGCTGATGGCATCAGGCTTACTGATTCAAAAACCAAGGCCATCAAAAATGCACCCAAGCCTCAGAATGTGACAGAGCGGCGTTCATTCCTTGGGCTACTCAACTACTTTGGTAATTTCTTACCCAGATTGAGCACTTTATGAGAGCCACTGCAATGCTACTCAGAAAAAGCGACAACTGGGTCTGGGGTGTGTATCAAGATAGAGCCTTTGAGAAAGCTAAGAATCTGCTCTGTTCAAACAAGTTGCTTGTTCATTATGATCCATGTAAGCGTCTTGTGATGCTTCATCATATGGGGTTGGCTGTGTACTCCAACAAGCAAATGAGTCGGGTAAGCTACAACCTGTTGCATATGCTTCGAGAAGTTTGTCAAAGGTGGAAAGAGCTTACAGCATGGTAGAAAAATAAGTTTTGGCCTGTGTGTATGGGGTCAAAAAGGTGCATCAGTACCTGTTTGGTCTTCGTTTTGAGCTCAAAATGGATCACAAGCCACTCATTTCATTATTTTCGGAAAACAAAGGTATTAATATCAATGCATCGTCCCGTATCCAGAGGTGGGCGTTGACATTGTTTGCCTATGATTACGTTATTCGTCATAGACCGGGCACTGAGAATTGTGCCGATGCACTGAGTGGTCTGCCTTTGCACACACCTGATATGGAGATGCCTCAACTTGCAGATCTACTGTTAGTAATGGAATATTTTGAGAGTGAAGGAACTCTTGTCACTGCTCAACAAGTTAGGATCTGGACCAGCCATGACCCTATTTTATCGGTTGTGAAACGTTGTGTCCTCAGTGACGATTAGTCTGCAATACCTATGGAGATGTGTCGGACAGGTTACACCTCAACAGAGACGGGACCAATGTTCTCGCGGGTGGTTTTGATAGTGCGGTTGGGAGGGCTTTAAACTAGCTTGGCAGGGGGATGGGAACACAGGAGAGGGCTCTGAGCTAATTAGAGAGGGTGAGAGCTCAGATGAACAGAACCCCAAGAAAGGATGCAAAAGGCAGGAGGCAACACAGCAGAGTAGCACTGGGGTAAGTGTAAGCCACAAGGTGATAGGAAGGAACAATATGTTTGAATATAAAGGGGCTGCAGGAGGAGTCAAAACACAAAATCATGGTTTAAAAACTAGTATTAAAACACTTTACCTAAACGCACGCAGCATTCAAAACAAAGTAAATGATGGCACAAATCATTACAAATGGGTATGATTTGGTGGCCATTACAGAAACGTGGTTGCAGGGTGGCCAGGGTGGGAATTAAACATACAGGGGTATCTGATGATGCGGAAAGATAGACAAGAAGTGAAAGGAGGTGGGGTAGCTCTGTTAATAAAGGATGATATCAGGGCAGTTGTGAGAGACGATATTGGCTCTAATGAACAAAATGTTGAATCATTGTGGGTGGAGATTAGAGATAGTAAGGGGAAAAAGTCACTGGTGGGCGTAGTTTATAGGCCCCCAAATAATAACTTCACGGTGGGGTGGACAATAATCAAGGGAATAAGGGAGGCATGTGAAAAAGGAACGGCAGTAATCATGGGGGATTTTAACATACATATCGATTGGTCAAATCAAATCGCACGGGGGAACCTGGAGGAGGAATTCATAGAATGCATACGGGATTGTTTCTTAGAACAGTATGTTACAGAACCTACAAGGGAGCAAGCTATTTTAGATCTGGTCCTGTGTAATGAGACAGGAATAATAAACGATCTCCAAGTAAAAGATCCTCTCACAATAAGTGATCACAGTGTGGTTGAATTTGTAATACAGATTGAGGGTGAGGAAGTAGTGTCTCAAACGAGCGTACTATGCTTAAACAAAGGGGACTATAGTGGGATGAGGGCAAAGTTGGCTAAAGTAGACTGGGAACACAGACTAAACGATGGCACAATTGAGGAACAGTGGAGGACTTTTAAGGAGCTCTTTCATAGTGCTCAACAAAAATATATTCCAGTGAAAAAGAAGGGCGGTAAGAGAAGGGATAACCAGCCGTGGATAACCAAGGAAATAAAGGAGAGTATCAAATTAAAAACCAATGCATATAAGGTGGCCAAGATTGGGAACATTTTAAACGACAGCAAAGAATGACTAAGAAAGCAATAAAGAAAGGAAAGATACATTACGAAAGTAAACTTGCGCAAAACATAAAAACAGATAGTAAAAGCTTTTACCGATATATAAAACGGAAAAGAGTGACTAAATTAAATGTTGGTCCCTTAGAAGACGAGAAGGGGGATTTAATAATGGGAAATGTGGAAATGGCTGAGACCTTAAACAATTATCTTGCTTCGGTCTTCACAGTGGAAGACACAAAAACCATGCCAAAAATTGCTGGTCACATGAATGTGGGAAGGGAGGACCTTGAGATAATCACTATCACTAGGGAGGTAGTGCTGGACAGGCTAATGGGGCTCAAGGTAGACAAGTCCCCTGGTCCTGATGAAATTCATCCCAAGGTATTAAAAGAGATGGCGGAAGTTATAGCAGATGCATTCGTTATAATCTACCAAAATTCTCTGGACTCTGGGGAGGTACCAGCGGATTGGAAAGCAGCTAATGTAATGCCTCTGTTTAAAAAAGGGGGCAGACAAAAGGCAGGTAACTATAGGCCGGTTAGTTTAACATCTGTAGTGGGGAAAATGCTTGAAGCTATCATTAAGGAAGAAATAGCGGGACATCTAGATAGGAATAGTGCAATCAGGCAGACGCAGCATGGATTCATGAAGGGGAAATCATGTTTAACTAATTTACTGGAATTCTTTGAGAATATAACAAGCATGGCGGATAGAGGTGTACCGATGGATGTGGTGTATTTAGATTTCCAAAAGGCATTCGATAAGGTGCCACACAAAAGGTTACTGCAGAAGATAAAGGTACGCGGAGTCAGAGGAAATGTATTAGCATGGATCGAGAATTGGCTGGCTAACAGAAAGCAGAGAGTCGGGATAAATGGGTCCTTTTCCGGTTGGAAATCGATGGTTAGTGGTGTGCCACAGGGATCGGTGCTGGGACCACAACTGTTTACAATATACATAGATGACCTGGAAGAGGGGACAGAGTGTAGTGTAACAAAATTTGCAGATGGCACAAAGATTAGTGGGAAAGCGGGTTGTGTAGAGGACACAGAGAGGCTGCAAAGAGATTTAGATAGGTTAAGCGAATGGGCTAAGGTTTGGCAGATGGAATACAATGTCGGAAAATGTGAGGTCATCCACCTTGGAAAAAAAAACAGTAAAAGGGAATATTATTTGAATGGGGAGAAATTACAACATGCTGCGGTGCAGAGGGACCTGGGGTCCTTTTGCATGAACCCCATAGTTTGCAGGTGCAGCAGGTAATCAGGAAGGCGAATGAAATGTTGGCCTTCATTGCGAGAGGGATGGAGTACAAAAGCAGGGAGGTCCTGCTGCAACTGTACAGGGTATTGGTGAGGCCGCACCTGGAGTACTGCGTGCAGTTTTGGTCACCTTACTTAAGGAAGGATATACTAGCTTTGGAGGGGGTACAGAGACGATTCAGTAGGCTGATTCCGGAGATGAGGGGGTTACCTTATGATGATAGATTGAGTAGACTGGGTCTTTACTCGTTGGAGTTCAGAAGGATGAGGGGTGATCTTATAGAAACATTTAAAATAATGAAAGGGATAGACAAGATAGAGGCAGAGAGGTTGTTTCCACTGGTCGGGGAGACTAGAACTAGGGGGCACAGCCTCAAAATACGGGGGAGTCAATTTAAAACTGATTTAAGAAGTCATTTCTTCTCCCAGAGGGTCGTGAATCTGTGGAATTCTCTGCCCAGGGAAGCGGTTGAGGCTAGCTCATTGAATGTATTCAAATCACAGATAGGTAGATTTTTAACCAATAAGGGAATTAAGGGTTATGGGGAGCGGGCAGGTAAATGGAGCTGAGTCCACGGCCAGATCAGCCATGATCTTGTTGAGTGGCAGAGCAGACTCGAGGGGCTAGATGGCTTACTCCTGTTCCTAATTCTTATGTTCTTATGTGTGATGAGACCAAACCTTACAACCATCGCAAAGATAAGCTGTCCATTCAGTCAGATTGTTTATTATGGGGTAATCTTGCCATTATGCCTAAGAAAGGTATATAAAAATTTGTACGTGAACTACATAGCACTCATCCTGGTATTGTCATGATGAAAGCTATTGCTAGGTCTCCGGAATTGACTCCGATCTGGAATCATGTGTGCATCAGTGCAACACTCGCATGCAGCTAAGAAAAGTACCAGCAGAATCTTCGCTGAGTCTTTGGTCGTGGCCATCTAAACCATGGTCGAGGAGCCACATCGATTTTGCTGGCCCTTTACTGGGAAAGATATTTTTTGTTGTGGTGGATGCATATTCAAAGTGGATAGAGTGTATTATTATGTCATCCAGTACATCTACAGCTACTATTGAGAGCCTTCGTGTCATGTTTGCTACTCATGTTTTGCCTGACATTGTTGTGAGCGACAACGGATCTTGCTTCACAAGTCTGGAGTTTTAGGAGTTCATGAAACTCAATGGTATCAGACATGTAAGGTCTGCTCCATTCAAACCTGTTTCTAATGGTCAAGCAGAGTGTGCCATTCAAACGATGAAGTAAAATATGAAACGTGTAACTTGGGGTTCACTGCAGACTCATTTGTCATGTGTATTGCTCAGTTATAGGACAAGACCTCATACACTTACTGGGGTTTCCCCTGCTGAAGTACTGAAGAGAAATCTCAAGACCAAGCTTTCTCTTGTTCATCCTGATCTGAATGGTCGTGTTGAAAACAGACGTCAAAGTCAGCAATGATATCATGATCGTGCTGCTGTGTCACGTGACATCTCTGTCAACGATCCGGTTTATGTACTGAACTATGGGCAAGATCCAAAGTGGATCACCAGTACTGTTGCAGCCAAGGAGGGTAATAGAGTGTTTATTGTCGTGCTCAAGAATGGGTAAACATGCAGGAAACATGTTGATCAGATAAAACTGCAGCACATGGATGAACTGAAACCGTTTGAGGAAGATGCAGTCAGTGACCAACCAACCATTCATCAGAGGACTTTGCTGTCATTACTGAACCTGGACCTTCAATCTCTGATGTGGTCATTACCACTCCCATCAAATCGGTTACTCAGCCTTCAGTCATAACTGACTCAGAGTGCTCGCCGAGAACTAAAGTTGAACTGAGACGTGAAAGAAAAGTCTCAGACCATCTTAATTTGTAGAGAGACTGATATTAAGATCTTGAAAGGGGATGTTGTTATATATTGTTGTTTGGGGTCACTAGGCACCAGGGGGCGCCACTGTCGGAGGTCATCAGGCTGTACGTGTGTGTGTGCGGTCACTGGTTTATAAGCGCAGGTACTATGTCACGGGGGTACTTTGGGCATGAGACAGTTTACAGTAACAAGACTCTTGAGTCATTACATATTAAATATCAAAAGGGATGATAAAGCAAAAGGAGATGGTAATGGAACAGGTAAAGAAACAAAAGATGAGTCCAGAGGAGGTGTAAAAATGAATATCAGCTGACATCTGAAAAAAATGGGGGCAGAGGTTATGACCTGAAATTGTTGAACTCAATGTTGGGTCTGGAAGATTGTAAATTTCCTAATCGAAAGATGAGGTGCTGTTCTTCGAGCTTACGTTGAGCTTCGTTAGAACAGTGTCAGAGGTTATGATCTGAAATTGCTGAACCCAGAAAATGGAATTTTGGAGCTTTCTGATGTTCAGAAGAAAACTAACTACCTGAAGTACTAATAGAAACAGAAACTGCTGGAAATACTTCGCAGGTCAGGCAACATCTGTGGAGAGAGAAACCGAGTTATAGTTTCAGTTCAATGATCCTTCGTCAGAACTCAGCCTCTTACGTATCAAGTATGACTGTATATCCAAATCGATGTTAAGGTTCAGCATGTTAAAATGTAATCATAGGGGAGTCCGTCGAATCGAGGATGACTTGCTTCCACGTCAAAAAGTTCACAGGTGTTTCAATGAAGAACCTAAAATTCCAGGTCCCGAACTACATCCTGAAGGGTGGAAGCTGCCTGTGCGTGGATTTTTTAAATGTGTGGTGGCCGTTGCACACCAGCCACCACACGGGCTTGACAGAGCTTGGTCTTGGTCCAGTGGCAAGCATTAACCAAGACGACTGAAGACCAGCTCTGCTGCACAGACCTAGTGCGCACACATATCGGCCGCTCCTGCTGTAGCTGCCCACGCTCCAATCACCAACTTGGATCTTGGTGACATCCCTCTTCACTGCCGTTGCTCTCCTGCTCCAGCACGTGCTATTCCCTGGAGTGGTATGCCTCCATGCTGCTCCTTCCGCTCCCTGGCCTGCTCTGATGCTGCTTGCAGGCCGGGGACCGCTCAGCCTGCTGGACTAGGCCGCCACGCTGCTCTTTCCACTCCCCAGCCTGCTCCGGGTAATACATATCTGATGAAAGATCATCAACCTGAAACGTTAACTCTGTTTCTCTCTCCACAGATGCTGGCTGACCTGCATTTTCTGTTTTTTTTTCAGATTTCCAGCATCTACAATATTTTGCTTTTGCTTAAGCTTACCAGATATTTTGGTCCTGAAAGTAAGTGACATTGATGGCTTCCATCAAAAAATTCGCAGTTTCAAGGGTTTTCCCATAATTTATTTCTGTCAATTGGCGCATTATCTTTCCTAAAAAAACAAAACAAATGATATCACTGAGAAATTTTAAGTCATTTGTTGATGAATATCTCACTTAATTTAATACTAATCTGCAATATGAAGAAGCACATCACAGTTATATTTTCTGATATTATGCTATGTATTGCACTGTCCTAAAATAACCCCTGCGTTTATCTGAATAAATATGTACAGCAAGCAGCCTCACAGCATTTGATTTATGACTACACCACTAATGAAGAAACAATACAATACATTTTTCCCTATAAGATTATAACACTTTTTGGGGGGGAAATTGGCCAACTTTGTGCCTCCTGTTAGCGCCTTTGGGGGTTGATAACGGGGTGCTATCGGCTCTGAGACCGGGCTTGGCGAGAGTACCGACGCTCGCGAACTTCCCTGGCAGGTTATTGGCAGCGGTAAACCGTAACACCACGATCTCCTGCACCCCAGATATGGTGCCGCCATCTGGTGCGCAGCGCCCCGATACCGCCCCGGATGTGAACTTTGCTTCCGCCCCCTGCAGCATCGCAGGGCGGCAATACCGGCAGCCGCAGGAGGCATTGTAAGGTTGCCCAGCCGCTTGGGGAGCGGGAGTTAAAGGAGTTGCAGGTGAGGTAGCGGACATTTTTTTAATGCAGCCCTTAGTTCATTTTCTTTCAACTTTCTTCTGCCGGAATTGATCATCCCTGTGCTCTGTGAGAGTGCTCAGGGCTGATCGACATGGATCACGTGCCGTTGGCGATTCAATTTATTGCGGAACCTGCAGCGATGGCCCTTCCCTTTAAAGGAGGTAAGGAGCCTCCGATCCCGGCAGCACTACACTGGGCATTGTGCAGCGTCTGCCACTACCGCCCCTCCTGCCTGGCTTAGTGCTGCAAGGGAAGTGGTAGTGCTTGATTTAGCCTCCACCTCCCTCCTGGAGCGCTAAACCAGACGTTCGCGTCCGCTAGACTTGGGTGGTGTCCAGCGTTACTTTTGCGCTCCCGCAAAAGTTATCGTCCCAAACGGGGCGCTATGCAATTTCTAGCCTTTTGTATGGTCCCCAAGGGAGAGTTACAAATAACTTTTATTGCAATGGATGTGACCCAGATTTGAGAGCACTCTGTACATTAAGCTTATTTTTTTAGGCATCTAACACATTTTATTGCCTATATATGTGGGACTGGGACTCAATGATGCACAAGTCCTGAATGTGTTACAGCAGTGATATCTCCCTATTGATATTAAATCCCTGACATAGGAATAGTATTGTCTGAACTGCTTTCCTCAGACATGCAAGAAGAGTTCAGAGTATAGGTTTATTCTTTCAAATTTGTTGAATTAATATTGTACCATTGTGCAGATAAAACTAAATTGCACTGTCAAATAGGATGAACAGCAAAATGACAAATGAAAGTGTTTTGTTTTCTAAGGTCCTGTGACTGATAACTTTATGTGGGTGAATAGGAAAATACCCTGGATAGTGAATATTGTAACGGAATTTTGCGGTGCATGTCTGTTGAGCTCAATAAAAGACCAAGGGCATGTATTCTCTTTGGTCTTGTTGTTGCAATGTTAAAGCCTATATAGGTACAGGTTAGTGCGATACATGGGCTTTCTGGTACATTTGTTGAGCCCAATAAGGGGCATTTATTTCCTCTAGTGTTGTGGTAAAAAAACAAAAGTTAATGATCATTTATGCAACACTTTGATTTTTAAAATAGATGATAAACTTCCTTCTTTAAATAATCTGCATAACAATAACGTTTACATTTTCATATCTGAAGGTGTGCTAGAATCATTGCACTTCACACCAACTTGCAAATGGTGTAATGGTTTGAAACAATATTGTTAAACAATGAGTGGAATATCTATATCATTTCCTGCACTGACATTTGCAATGATCTTGATATAAACATAATCAGTTGCCACTTATCTGTAACTAAAATCAATGCATGGACAATTGAGCACTGTGGTCAATGCACCCCATTCATGACTGAAAAACAGAGGGTGCCGACCTCTGCTCCAAATCTTCGCTTCTGCGGAGCAAGACTCCAAGTGAAGAGTGCCAACTCATAAAAGGGACCCTGTAACAGGTTACTAAATATATACAATATTTTCACAGTAAATCAGGCAATTTCTGCAAACACCACACTCGGCTGCAAACGCTCAATCGGTGAATCAGCCTATTATTTCAAAATCACACTTTGTTCAACATTTAATGTAAGACCACCTGAAAAGGTTGAATGAAAGATAAATCCAGATATCTGTATGTTTATTGAAATATTTACTGACAAAACATGTTAATACGAAGTACATAGTTTACCTTTCTGAAACAGGAAGTCTGCTTCTAAATCAAATTCCCTACATGCTGCTTCTCTGCAAAGCTCAAGACCTGAGCTAAGACAGGAAAGTGCTCCTTGCCATGACGATATGCTCCCTCTTTTGTCTGAACATGTTGTTAATTGTGCTGAAGCGTATCCTTAAATGGGAAGAAAAAAGGCGAAAGTGTTGAAAACACTGTATAAAAAATGTGTTGCAGCAGCTGAATAAGTAGCACCAGAAGCTAAAATGCTGAAAACATTGACAATAGGATAATAGTAATTCAATTATTTTAAGGATACAGTTAAAAAACAACAAATATCAGTCAGAAAAAGTACAATATTTTTTGACACTGTTTAGCGATTTTCCTTTTGGTAAAGATCATTTTGTTCTTGTAAAGGTAAAGTATAAGGAATACGTCTTTCGCTTTTGTTCCATTGTGTCAACATGAGTGCAATCTTGACAGTAACAGCATAGCCACTATTAATCTGCCGAAATAGCCTATACCACAAGCTCAGAAGGGTACGCTCTACCTCACCAGTGTGAATTTTACTCTCCCCTCACCAATCATACTGGTACTGTGTATGAGTGAGATTGAAAATTGTTTTTGTGCCAATTTGTGCTGAATTGAGGGCAATTACATGTCCTGGCCACACAGTCGGAGATGTATTTAGACTGCCAAACTTACATGACATAGCATCCTTATGGCCCACAGAGAAAGGGGATTTTCATCCCTTACTCTGGGATTTATTTGAACTCCGGTCCTGAGGTGAAAGAACGATGTACAAGTTCAGCACAGGTATCTAAAGACCCATTAGTCTCACTTCAATCCCACATAAAATAATTAAATCAAGTACAGGTGCAGGGTCAGAATCTGGAGTTCCAGAGTCCTGAATGTTCCTTGATATGTCCTTACTATACAGTAGAAATGCACACGAGGCCCATACTTGAGAGAAGGTCACTCTGTGACCAGTGACCTTTATTCCAGCACTGAAGTGATGAAGGTGGGTGAAGTTTCCCCTTTTATACCTGAAAGTCCAGGTTAGGAGTGTGTCCCACAAGTTCACCACCTAGTGGTCAGTGTTCTCACGGTGTACAACTTAGGTCAGTTTATACATGGATTACAATGACAGTTGAATACATGACATCACCTCCCCCACAAAGTCTTATTGGGATCACAGGTTAAGTCTCTCTGGTGGTTTACGCTCCTTTGTAGAGCGCCTGAGTTGGGGCTCCGGTTGTTGAGCACTGGCCTGAGTGTCTGTTGTTTGTGGTGCCTCAGGCCTGTCCGGACTGCCCACAGTGACTGGGCTCTCCTCCACTTGGTTCCAGTGTTCGGTCACCTGTAGTGGAGTAAACTCTACATTGTGTTCTTCCTCTGCTTCTTCTATTGGGTTGCTGAACCTCCTTTTTGTTTGATCCACGTGTTTGCGGCAGATTTGTCCATTGGTAAGTTTAACTACCAGAATCCTATTCCCCTCTTTGGCAATCACAGTGCCTGTGAGCCATTTGGGCCCTGCAGCGTAGTTGAGGACAAAGACAGGGTCATTGCCATCAATACATCGCACCCTCGCATTCCGGTCATGGTAGTCACATTGTGACCGGTGCCTGCTCTCAAAACTTTCTTTCATGGTGGGGTGTATGAGGGATAACCTGGTTTTGAGCATCCTTTTCATTAGCAGCTCTGCGGGTGGAACCCCTGTGAGCGAGTGTGGTCGGGATCTATTGGCCAACAGGAGGAGTGATAAGCGGCTTTGTCGGGAACCCCCTTGGATTCTGAGCATCCCCTGTTTAATTATCTGCACTGCTCGTTCCGCCTGGCCGTTTGAGGCCGGCTTGAGTGGTGCCGTTCTGACATGGTTGATACCATTTCCTGCCATGAAGTCCTGGAACTGAATGCTTGTAAAGCACGGGCCATTGTCGCTGACCAAGACGTCCGGTAGACCATGGGCAGCGAACATTGCCCGTAGACTTTCTACCGTGGCAGAGGATGTGCTTGAATTGAGAATGTCACACTCGATCCATTTGGAGTAGGCGGCTACTACAACCAAAAACATTTTTCCTATGAAGGGACCTGCGTGACCATGGCTTGGCGGGCCAGGACCAGGGGCTAAGGGGGCTTCCCTGGGCGCAAAGTTCCAAGTCTGCATCTAACCGTGGCCACCAAACGTGTGACCTGGCAATTCCTTCATCATGACAATGCCCGGGTACTCCTTGTGGAGTTCTCGGATGAACGCCTCTCTGCCCACCTGGGGCATGACTACTCGGTTCCCCCATAGTAAGCAATCGGCCTGAATCGAGAGTTCATCCTTGCGACTGTGAAATGGTTTAAATTCCTCAGGGCATGCCCAGTACGTGGCTGCCCAGTCTCCATTCAGGACACATTTCTTGACTAAAGACAGTAGCGGGTCTTTATTTGTCCAGACTTTGACCTGACGGGCTGTCACGGATGAGCCTTCGCTTTTGAAAGCTTCAACAGCCATGACCATCTCAGCAGCATGCTCGGTTACCCCCTCGGTGGTGGCTAGTGGGAGCCTGCTAAGTGCATCGGCGCAGTTTTCAGTGCCCGATCTGTGCCGAATTGTATAGTCATAGGCGGCTAATGTGAGTGCCCACCTCTGTATGCGGGCCGACGCATTTGCATTTATGGCCTTGTTGTCGGCCAAAAGGGACGTAAACGGGATTGTGATCTGTCTCCAGCTCAAATTTCCTGCCAAACAGGTACTGGTGCATTTTTTTTACTGCATATACACTTGCAAACGCTTCCTTTTCGACCATCCCGTAGCCCCTTTCTGCCTGGGACAGACTTCTGGAGGCATAAGCTGCCGGCTGTAACTGACCCGTGGCATTAACATGCTGCAACACACACCCGACCCCATAGGACGACGCATCGCACGTTAATACAGGTTTCTTACATGGATCATATAGTATTAACAGATTGTTGGAGCATAACAAATTACGTGCTCTATCAAAAGCCCTTTCCTGGCTGTCTCCCCAGACCCATTCGCGACCTTTGCATAGGAGCACGTGTAGCTGCTCTAGCAGCGTGCTCAATTTGGGAAGAAAGTTACAAAATAGTTCAGGAGCCCTAGGAACGAACGCAGCTCCGTCGTGTTATGGGGCCTGGGTACTCTCTGGATCACTTCCGTTTTGGACACGGTACATCTGCTACCCTCATTCCCAGGAATTCTACCTCTGGAGCTAGGAAGACACACTTCGTCTTTTTCAGTCGCAGACCTATCTGGTCCAGTCTGCGTAGCATCTCCTCCAGGTTGTGGAGGTTTTTTCAGTATCGCAACCCGTGATGAGGATGTCGTCTTGAAAAACCATCGTCCTTGTAATCGAATTGAGGAGACTTTCCATGTTTCGTTGAAAGATCATGGCGGCCGAGCGAATCCCGAACGGACATCTGTTGTACTCAAATAACCCCTTGTGAGTCGTGATGGTGGTCAGCTTCTTCAACTCACTCACCAGCTCCTGGGTCATGTAAGCTGAGGTCAGGTCCAATTTTTAAAAACGTTTGCCACCGGATAGCGTCGCAAAGAGGTCCTCTGCTCTCGGTAGCGGGAACTGGTCTTGGAGTCACACCGGATTGATGGTGGCCTTGTAATCACCACATATCCTGACCGACCCATCCGCCTTGAGCACCGGCACAATCGGGCTCGCCCAGTCACTGAATTCGACTGGCGAGATGATGCCTTCCCTCAGCAGGCGGTCCAATTCGCCTTCTATCTTTTCCCGCATCACGTACGGCATTGCTCTGGCCTTGTGGTGTACTGGCCTGGCATCCGGGTTTATGTGAATCACTACCTTGGTCCCCATGAAAGTGCCAATGCCGAGTTGAAATAGTGAGTCAAATTTGTCCAGGACCTGTGAGCTCCACAGAAGAAATTGCATTGACATCGCCCCATTTCCAGTTCATGACAGCAAGCCAACTCCTCCCCAGTAGTGCGAGACTGTCCCCCGGGACAATCCAGAGTGGCAACCTGTTCTCCGAATCTTTGTGGGTCACGACTACCGTAGCGGTGTCTAGCACCGGAATGATCTCCTTTGTATATGTCCGTAGCTGTGCATCAATCGGCAATAATTTTGGCCTCCTGGCCTTGGACGCCCACAACTTGTCGAACTGTTTGATACTCATCAGGGACTGGCTGGCCCCCGTGTCTAGCTCCATTGATACTGGGATGCCATTGAGGAGCACTTTCATCATTATCGGTGGTGTCCTGGTGTACGAACTGTATATGTGCTCCACATGAACTCGCTGAACTTCAGCTTCCAGCGATTTCCTCCAGTGTCCATTTGGCCTCGTAGGGCTTACATCAGGCCCGTCCTCCTCGTACATCAACCTGGCTACAGGCTTCCAGCACATACGCGCCAAATGACCGCTGACGTTGCAATTTCAGCAGGTACAAAAGGTCCATTACCAGTCAATCGTCTCTGACTGTCTCTGTAACTGTCCTTAAATGCACCATTGACAGGTGTTGATGGCCCCATTACTGGCCGCATTGTCCCTTGCGAAGGCATGAATCGCCGTTCAGCTAGCCATTGTCTCTGTTGAATTCCCCCTTTGGATTCGACTACATGCTCGGGCATGTCCGATTGCCCCTGTCTGCCTGGAGAACTGTGTGCCGTGTTAACAATGTTGACTCCCTGTCCATTTGCTGCATTTAAACCAAGATTTTTGTCAAACATCATTCTGGTCTCTTCTTCCCCCGAGATAAATGTCTGGGCCATCAAAGCCGCCATTTCCAGGGTCAAGTCTTTGGTCTCAATCAGTTTCCTGAAAACCCCAGCGTGCCCGATGCCCTCAATAAAAAAGTCTCGCAGCATCTCCGCTCTGCATGCATCTGGGAACTTACATAGGCTCGCCAGTCGGCGGAGATCTGCCACGAAGTCTGGAACGCTTTGCCCTTCTCGCCGCCGGTGCGTGTAAAACCAGTGTCTCGCCATGTGCATGCTGCTTGCCGGTTTAAAGTGTTCCCCGATCAACTTACTGAGCTCTTCAAAAGTCTTGTCCGCCGGCTTCTCTGGCCTAGAAGGTCCTTCATCAGGGAGTACGTCCTGGATCCACAAACCGTCAGGAGATGAGCCCTGCGTTTGTCGGCCGAATCCTGTCCCAGCCATTCCTTAGTGACAAAACTTTGCTGTAGTCTCTCAATAAAATCGTCCTAATCATCACCAACACAGTACCTCTCGTCTGTGCTGCTAGTGGCCATGCTCGCATGGTTTAAATCCCCATTTCTTGTCGCCAATGATATGTCCTTACTATACAGTACAAATGCACACGAGGCCCATATTTGAGAGAAGGTCATTCTGTGACCTTTATTCCATCACTGAAGTGATGAAGGTGGGTGGAGCTTCCCCTTTTATACCTGAAAGTCCAGGTTAGGAGTGTGTCCCACAAGTTCACCACCTAGTGGTCAGTGTTCTCATAGTGTACAACTTAAGTCAGTTTATACATGGATTACAATGACAGTTGAATACATGACATTCCTGAAGCTGGACTCTGGGACGATCGGTGGCAGGGTCATCCAAAATCCATAAAGTGTTCCGGAATCCGGACCCGCTGACCCTGCCGACCTTGGAGCCCCGCCATTGCCCGACCTTGGACCTCGCCTCGCCACCACTCGTCTCGCTCCGCTCGCCTCATCGCCGCTGCCCTTACCTCGGCGCCTCCTCACCGGCCCGCCCGCCGAACTCCTCGCTGGGGCCCCGCCCAATACAAACAACTCCTCAACAGGGCTCCGCCCGACTACCTTCTCCTCGATGGGATCCCAGCCAGCCCGACGACCTCCTTGGCGGGGCCAGACAGCCCCATTTTACAAATTCTGGATGACCCTGCCACCGATCGTCCCAGAATCCGGCTTCAGGAACATTCAGGACTCTGGAACTCCAGATTCTGACCCTGCACCTGTACTTGATTTAATTATTTTATATGGGATTGAAGTAAGACTAATGAGTCTTTAGATACCTGTGCTAACTTGTACATTGTTCTTTCACCTCTGGACCGGAGTTCAAATAAATCTCAGAGTAAGGGATGAAAATCTGAGCTCGGGTGTTTCCGGATTCGTGACGGCAGAAACCAAATCCAAAGTCCGGAAAAGCCCGTAACCCGAGGGTTCCAGATTTTAGGCGCTGCACCTGTATCATGAGTAAATGTGAGAGTTACCTACATAGTAATAACCTAGTAAAAAACAATGGCCAACATGGATTTAGAAGGAGCAAATCCTCAACATCCTCAAATTCATTGAAGCTCAATATGGAAAAGATAGAACAGAACATTTTCTAAATGGCAAGCAGCTAGGGGGCCGAAATTCAGCACCTCCAGAAAGCTGGCACACCTACCTTTTTCTAGATGTTTTTACTGTCGGGTCTGACGAGGCGGACTCAATCCATTTTCACCTCTTTGGCAATGTTTTTGGAGCGGACCGGAAGTCGGTCATAATGGGGGTAGAAGTGCGGCGGTAAGTGCTGGTGGGAGGCGGAAGTGGGAGCGGGAAGCAGCCCCTGTCGCTGTCACTCAATGGCGGAGTGGTGGTGACGTAAGTGCACGTGTGCATCATCACGTCTCTCCCCTCATTTAAAGGAGACAGCGATTCTTTAGGTTTGGCTACAGTGCCATCAGGGAGGGTTTAAGCTGGTTCAGTGGCCTGGCACCCAAGAGGGGGTGCCAGGCTGCCTGTTGACTGCCCGACCAAACCCAGGGCCATAATTGTCCGGCCGATCAGGAAGTCGGCCGGCAAAAAAAATCGGGCGGTGCATGCTTTGATGACGCGCTTGGGGCGGTCAGCAGTAGCAGGGCGGAAATGGGGACTGTCTGAAAAATCCCCGAGGTGAATTTGGATCGTGGCGGCCAATCAACTGCAACGTGGCAGCCACTCGATTCCACCGCATGGCCGCCACAAAATGACGGTAATGGGCCTTATCCGGATCCTGAATTTCGGCCCTTAGGATTGTGGATGAGCAGAGAGATTTGGGAGTCTAAGTACAGAAATTACTAAATGCTAGTGGACAGGAACAAAAAAATAATTAAAAAGGCTAATGGAATGTTGGCCTTTATCTCAAGCAGGCTGGAATACAAGAGGGTGGAAGTTACTTTACAGCTGTAATGAGCTCCGGTTAGATGCCGTCTGGAGTAATGCATTCATTTCTGATCACTGCACCTCAGGAAGGATATATTACCATGGAAGGAGTGCAGCACAGATTTACCAGAATGATATCGTGGCTAAAAGGTTTAAATTATGAGGACAGGTTGCATATTTACAATCAGCTGTGGTTCAGTGGGTAGCACTCTCATCTATGAGTCAGAAAGTTGTGGGTTCAAGTCCCACTCCAGGGACTTGAACACAAAAATCTAGACTGACACTCCAGTGCAGTGCTGAAGGAGTGCTGGTCTGTCAGAGGTGCCGTCTTTCGAATGAAACATTAAACCGAGGCTCCATCTGCTCTCTCAGGTGGACGTAAAAATCCCATAGTACTATTTCGAAGAAGTGTTGAGAAGTTATCCCTGGTGTCCTGGCCAATATATATTCCTCAATCAACGTAACAAAAACAGATTATCTGGTCATTATCACATTGCTGTTTGTGGGAGCTTGCTATGCGCAAATTGGCTGCTGCATTTCCCACATTACAACAGTGACTACACTCCAAAAGTACTTCATTGGCTGTAAAGTGCTTTAAGACATCTGGTGGTCGTGAAAGGTGCTATATAAATGCAAGTCTTTCAAGTCTTCCTTTATAAACTAGGCTTGTATTCCCTGGAATAAAGAAGATTATTGGATGATCTAATTGAGGTTTTTACGATAATTAAAGGACTTGATAGGGTAGAAAAAAACTATTTCCTCTGTTGGGAGAGTCCAGAACAAGGGGGTATAACCTTAAAATTGGAGCGAGTTTGTTCAGGGGTGATGTTAGAAAGCACTTCTTTACACAAAGAGTATTGGAAATATGGAACTCTCTCCCCCAAAATGCTGTTGAGGCTGGGGGTCAATTGAAAATTTCAAAACTGAGATTGCTAAGTTTTTATGAGACAAGGATATTAAAAATTACGGAGTAAGGCAGATAGACGGAGATACAGATCAGCCATAATCTAATCGAATGGCAGAACAGGCTCGAGGGACTGAATGGCCTACTCCTGTTCCTATGTCCCTGAGCAGTGACAACCCAAGTGGATTGCGGGAAGCCCTATGACATGGTGTACCTTGACTTCCAAAAGGCTTTTGACAAAGGTCCACAGAGACGACTATTAATTTAATTTGTAGCTATTCCTAAATGTCCATCTTCAGCCATAATTATCTTGTGATCCCCAATTTCCCTCCCCTATTTTTCACTTCTGAAAATATGAAATGGCAAATTATATTTTCAGGTTTATGGTTCTTTGTTATTATATAGTTATCAAGGCAACATAATGGAGGCTTCCTACGAGCGGATGCCTTCGACCTGCAATAAATCTACGAACTTACTTGATGGTCCCAGAGGTTCGGACACTTGTGCTCCTGGGCCTCTATGCGTAAGCCTGCGTAGAGGCTCACATATCCCAGGGGCGCAGGTGGTTCGCAAGCGCTCCTGGGATTACGTGGGCTTGCCCAACCAATCAAAGAAGGGAATCCCCATTCATGCTTACAGGGATTCCATGTGTATGAAACTCCCATAAGTATGAATCGAGAACACATTAAATAAAAATAAAAAAATACATATTTAAAAAATATATTTTCTGTTTTTTAAAATTCTTATGCTGGTAAAAGCAGGCCTTAACAATTTGGCGGGCATTCGCTGGGCAGAAGTTAGGTAAATGGTCCAATTCTCCATCCATGGAGGTCCTTTTGCCAGGGATGCGTGCAATCTGTCAAGAAGATTCTTGACAGATCGCAAGTTCGGGCTTTAGCGCATGTGCAGTGCATGCCTAAAGTTCGGCCCCTATGGGCACATACACATCTCGTATGCAAATCACGGCCCATTGTGATTGCTGAATGTTATGAAGTTAACTATAAACTTTTTAAGTTTCACTTTTTGTTCATTCCTGGAGAAATCCATAATCACATTTGATTCTTTATTTAGAACAGAAATGTGGCATCTGCCTTAACTACAATTATCACCACATCCATAGACCAATCAGATAGGTATGTAAATAAAAGGAAATTCATGTTTCACACCATTGCAATGACACTCAGAAACATGAAGAATAACTCAGCCTAATCAATGATCTCCTCAATGCAATATCTGTCTCAGTGATACCCTTCTGTAGCTCCTACCATAACTTATATAGTTGGGTAATTATTTGGGTAAGGTTTGGGGCAGAAGTTGGAGAAAATGGGTCAAAAGGATTAGCCACACTTCTTGCTACCATTTACATGAGGCAGATCGGGCTCCCAGCATGCCATAAAGGGGACCAGCACTTTTTGGAAGATAATTTATAAAGAGATTCTTTGTAAAGGATTTGAGGCGGTAGACTTTAAGAAGCCATTTTACTCAGAGTGCTTGAGGCTGATCATCGCGGACTACAGAGGCCGTCGCCGATGCCGTCGCCCTCAGCAATGGCCCTTCCCTTTAAGGGAGGGATAGAGCCCGAGTCCAATAGCGCTGCACGGGACATTGTACAGCGTTCTGCCGCTGCTGCCCCTTTTGCCGCATTTAGCACTCCAAGGGAAGTGGTAGCGCTTGATTTAGCGCTTCAGTTACCTCCTGGAGCACTAAACTGGACGTTTGCGTCCGCTGAAATTGGGTAGCACCCGGCGATACCTTTATGTATCACCCTAAACAGGACACTATGCAATTTCTAGCCCTTATTATCCAAGGAGTATGTGGTCTCTTTATTCTTCCTACCAAAATGCACCACTTCACAATTATCTCTTGAAATCTATTTGCCAATTACATGTCCATTCTGCAAGTTTATTACATCTTCTTATATTTAGTCTTAACCACCTCAGTATTAACTACGACCCCAATTTGGTGTCAACCGCAGATTTTGAAATTGTTCTTTTGAGGGAAGTACAAAGTGGGAGTCAGGCAGGCATTTAGTGAGAAAATTAATTGAGAAATATAGGCGATGAACTACATTCACTTTTAAACTCTGGGGAGTGCCAGATGGACCAGAATGCTTATTTCTAGTCCTGTACAGTCCTAGGATCAATCTGGAATTGGAAAAATGTAATCTTGGCACCCTACTGAATATGAGATAAGAAAGTCAGATCAGGGTTGAGTAGAATGCTGAGGTTATGCGTTATGTGGCTCATCTTGAAAAGTCAGCCAGGGAGGTTGATGGAGCTGAAGCAAGAATTATGCTGCAGGAAACGATAATGATAGCTTAAGTTTTGCTGACGTTAAGTTGTAAGAAATTTTGGCTCATACTTGACTTAATGCCAAACAAGTAAATCTACCAGGCTTATAATGCAGTCCAACTGTGGCTAACAAGAGAAGTTAAAGATAGTATTAGATCAAAGGAAGAGGCTTATAATGTTGCCAAAAATAGTAAGCTTGAGGATTGGAGGATTTTAGAATTCAGCAAAGGAGGGCCAAGAAATTGATAAAGAAAAAGAAAATAGATTATGAGAGTAAACTAGCAAAAGACATAAAAAATATTGCAAAAGCTTTAGTGGGTATGTAAAAAGGAAGAGATTAGCCAAAGTAAACATGGGTCCCATACAGGCAGATACAGGAAAAGTGATAATGGAGAATAAGGAAATGGCAGAGACATTAAAAAAATACAATGGGTCTTCACGGTAGAAGACACAAAAAATGGAAATAGTAGCAAACCAAGGGTCTAGTGAGAATAAGGAACTTAAAGAAATGAGTATTAGTAAAGAAACAGTACTTGAGGAATTAATGAGACTAAAAGCCGACAAATCCTCTGGAGCTGATGGCCTTCATCCTAGAGTTTTAAAAGATGTGGCTACAAAAACAGTGGATGCATTGGTTTTCATCTTCCCGTATTCCTTAGATTCTAGAATGGTCCTCATGGATTGGAAGGTAGCAAACATAACCCCACTATTCAAGAAAAGAGGGAGAGAGAAAACAGGGAACTACAGGCAAGTCAGCCTGAAATCAAATGCTAGAATCTATTATTAGGAACATGATAACAGGGCACTTAGAAAATCATAATATGATTGGGCAGAGTTAACATAGATTTATGAAAGGGAAATCATGTGTGACAAATCTGTTAAGAGTTTTTTGAGGTTGTAACTAGCAGGGTAGGTAAGGGGGAACCAGTGGATGTAGTGCATTAGAATTTTCAAAAAGCATTCAATAAGGTGCCACATAAGAGGTTATTAAACAAAATTAGGGCTCATGTAATTGATGGTTCTATATTAGCATGAATTGAGGATTGGTTAACGGACAGAAAACAGCGAATAGCAATAACCGGGTCATTTTCAGGTTGGCAGACTGCAACTAATTGGGTTCCGCAAGGATCAGTGCTTGGGCCTCAGCTATTTACAATCTATATCAATGATTTGATGAGGAGAACGAATGTAATGTATCCGAGTTTGCTGACGATACAAAGTTAGCTGTGGGAGAGTAAGCTGTGAGGAGGTTGCAAGGAGGCTGCAAAGGGATTTAGACAGGCTATGTGATCGTATTCCATCTACCACATTATTGCCCAATGTGAAGAAGCGTGAAGTTATCCACTTTGGTAGGAAAAATAGAAAAGCTGAAAAATAGAAAAGCAGAATATTTTTTAAATGGTGTGAGACTGGGAAATGTTGGTGCCCTTGTACAGGAATCACAGAAAGTTAAATTGCAGGTACAGCAAGCAATTGGGAAATTAAATGATATATTCGCCTTTATTACATATAAGAATAAAGACATCTTACTACAATTATATAGAGCCTTGGTGAAACCACAACTGAATCACTGTGTACAGTTTTAGGGTCCTTGTTGTTCTCTGGACCATGTTAAACACTCTTCCAACACTGGATTACTGCTCATTCCCTCTGTTCCATCACTAAAGGTAGATCTTTCAGACACTATTCCTGATCATTGGAACTTTCATCCCAAACTAGTTTGCATTGATACTCTCCCCCTTCCTTCAAACGCCTCTTAGAAATCTCTTTGACCATGCTCCTAGCTCTCCAACACCTAATCTTTCCTGTCTCCTGTCAAAGCCCTCAGATCCCCCTTGTAAAGGAACTGGAGATGTTCTTCTATATGAGGGATGCTATATAAATGCTGCTTTTGTTGTTGAAATTCTGTTCATTCTTAGTGATATCAGAAATTAATCACATACTAATTTCACTTCCAGAAAGGATTTAGAGTGTCAAGATAAAATTTGCAATGCATTCTCTTACCTAGTCTTATTTTAATTTTCGCCATCACGATAATGTGTGAAAGATAGATATTTTTCAACGGTAATGCCGGACAGGAGTAAATAGGCCCATCAGCTTGATGCTGTGTACTTTCCCCCAGTAAAACAAGCTACACGCAAAACACAAACAAAATACCTTAGTTCATTTTTCAATAACAGCTCTTCAGTTTACTTATTTTCTAGAAAGGAAAAGTAATCAAATTAAATATTTACATAATGTGTATGGATAAATTAAAATAAATCACATAGAATTTACAGCACAAAAACAGGCTATGTTCCACATGAGCCTCTTCCCACCCTTCTTCATCTAACCCCATTAAAATATCTTTCTGTTCTTTTCTCTCTCATGTACTTATCTAGTTTTCCCTTATGCATCTGTGCCTATTCACCCCGACCACTCAATGTGGTAGTGAGTTTTACATTCTAACTATTCTCTGAATAAAGAAGTTTCTTCTGAATTCCTTATTGGATTTATTAATGTCTATCTTATATTTATGACCCCTAGTTTTGGATTCCTCGCAAGTGGAAACATCTTCTCTACGACTACCCTATCAAATCCCTTCATAATTTTAAAGACCTCTATTAGATCGCCCCTCAGCCTTCCCTTTTCTAGAGAAAAAAGTCACAGCCTGTTTAATCTTTCCTAATAGTTGTGGTTCCATCAGTTCTGTATCATCCTGGTAAATATTTGTTGTACCTTCTCTAGTGCTTCTATGTCTTTTTTGTAATATGGAGACCAAAATTGTGCACAGATTAAAATATTAATGAATATGCTTATATTTTTTTCTGCATATTTTTATCAATGCACTTCTAAGTTAAACTTTGCTATATTTCAAAGTTTTCTTCATCTAGCAACATTTTTAAATGTTTTGGATAAATATTCTTCTAGGAAGGAATTACTTTGAGTAATATTTATAAATCATTCTTAATTAACATAAATCAGAATAAAACAGAACATTATTATAATTCCATAGAGAAGTTCAGAGTGAGATCCAACCCAGTTGTATCAGTGTTTTAACTTTGTTTAGAAGTTCAGATCTCTTAAAAGAGAATACATCAATTTAAGAAATTATATAAATTAGGGTATAATTTACTTAGAAAACGCTGCCCAAATATTTGCTTTATCTGCTAAGATCAAGTCTTACTTTTCAGAGACAAATGGATCTGATCTTAAAGCTGCTCCATAGCAGTAACAGTCCATTTATTAGAGCATTAACATGTTTATCCATTCAGTGCTGAAATGCTGTTTATGTTCTGCAACATGCTGTTGATCACATGTGGTCATGTGGGAGGTATTTACTCTGAAGGGAGGAGGGAAAATCAGAGTGCAAGTCTACCTGCATCACTCTCATGCAATTCCAAACAGGTGACTCATACCTGCATTGGTAACAGCTTGGGAACAAAAAACAAAGCAAACAGCACCATTCCAGTTTGCCTTCCCTGATTTTCCCCTAAGAGACTGAAAATACAGAGACATGCACATAGGGGTACCCATACTCCTTGCAAATCAGCACACTGGCACTGTTCCCCGAACAAACGAGCACAGATTAGAGATCTGTGGTACAGTTTTAAGAAGCTGTCAGACAGGTTCCAGGAAATGTCCCGCCATTTCCCTTATTGAACAACTGCAATTTGGCAGAGAACTGTGACTTGCAAACATATACACCAAAAATAGCAATGTACCTTTAAGAGTAAGGATCCAACTGAAAAGGTAAAGGCTTTCCTTGCAGTGGCCTTTATGGCACTTGGCCCATTGAGTGCTGTTCAGGTGCTTCACTCAATTTTTGAGGAACCCCCCCACCCCATCCCTCAACTGAAAGAGAATCAGAGCTTTAATGAAAGAAGTGCCGAAGGCACTCGAGTCATGGTTAACAGCCCAGTGACCCTTGATATGGGGTGCAGCAGGGGGAGGGGATTTGCACCCCATCAGCCTTTAAATAAGTTACACCTATAGGCCTTAACATTTCCGGGAGCAGGCGGGGGAGCGTGGGAGCGTGGGAGGTCAGCTTCTCCCAGTCCTCTGCTGTAACTGCAACGGGATCGCCAGGGAAACAAGCTAAATTGCTGAAATCAGCCCTTTGGGCTAAACTTTCCTTTCATTTTCGGCAGGTTTTCAGCAATTTTCTCAGTGGTACAGTTGTGTTTACGCCCGGTGAAAATTTCCCCCTTAGTTTTTCAATGGTATTGCCCAAATCTCAAAATGCCTGCCGGGACCAAATGGCTGACGTACACCGCTAAGAAAATCGCCGAAGCGTAAATTTGGCCTCAATGGAAGCCCGTCCAGATCGCCGAGGGAACCACCCTGTAAAAGCCGCTTAAATAAGGCAGAAAGTGAGTACCCTGCAAAGAAAGGTAAGTTAAAGGTCCTTTATTTATTTATTTTAAATTGTAAAATGGCGCAAAGGTAAAAGTGTCTTGGGAATGTTTTTTAACTTTTTTTTAAGTGACCTTTTTTTTTTAAGTTATCCCCCATCTCTAGGCCCAACCGCAACCTCGGACTAAATTTTTTAAAATCACCCATTTTACTTAGTTTCCCCTTAACCGCTGAGAAAACCGCTGAGAATAATGGTGCAAGATCCATTTTCTCGCTGGGCGATTAATTTTAACTTAAAAGTGGACATTTTTGCCAGCGTTACTTACCAAACATTAGTGTTTTTTCTGGGCGGGCAATTGGGCGTTGAGGGGCTCTAGGGAAAGTATAGCCCTTTCTCTTAGGGGTCCTATTTCTCCCATTGGATTTACAACTGGAGACTGGGAGAATCCTCACAGGAGTTACAAGCTGAAATTCTACAGGGGTTCAACAAGGGTCTCACCGTAACTCTTGTGGAACCCCTGTAGAGTGGCAGCCCCATATACACCAGTGAAGTACCAAAGTATTTTAGTTGGATTCATCATTAGGGGAATTAGATATCACAGAACTGATCGCAGCCAGCATAATCCTTACACTGGAGATATGGCTCCAGTTGAGGTGGAGTGTAGATGTTTTTAGTATAAGGGGTGGTGCAGTGGTGTGGGGCGGACTGGTTGGGCTGGGTGCTCTTTGCCTTTCCGTCATTGTTCCTGGGTTTGTATGTAATCTTTAGGGCTGCTGACGAAGGGCCGTGCGGCTCTTTGTCGGCCGGAGACACGATGGGCCAGAATGGCCTCCTTCTGTGCTGCAAAGTTCTATGTTCCTATATATAGTTCATGGAACATATCTGCTCTGGAGAATCACTATCTGTATATTTATAGATGCAAGAACACTGCCTATGTTTTAAATTCCATATATGAGGCACAGATCCCTGCTAATTCTGCTCTGGAACCTGCTGCTACAACACTCAGTAAAGGATGACTCTTCCGCTGGTTTGGCCTCCCTCCCTACTTAGCACCTTCTACAGCGACATTGCTGAGGTTTGAACTTAACAGTGCAGGGTCTAAGGGCAGAAGCAATGTGCAACTGCACCACAACAATGTGATTTGATGCGCATCAGGTTACACCTGCCATAGGTCAGTTCTGCACAATAAATAACAAGGACAAAGAAACATTTTAAAATAAGTACCTGGTCAAGAATCAATTTCTGGGCTGAAAGATACATATCTATCTTCTCCTGCATGACAGCACTTTTTGAGATGCACACCACTTCTGACGGTCTTAAATCGGACAACTGAAGCATAGCTTTGGCAAGCAGCAGATGGGAAGTGGGTGAAATAAACTGTCTTGCATTCAGTAGGTCTACTATATTCTGTTTATGGAGTAAAGCATAGAAAACATAATTAATTTTAAAAAGTACAAAACGATACTAAAATGTAAAACTGGCCAGAACAAAAATTGGGAAATCTCAGTTTCCCCTGGGAAATAAGTGAACGCACTTTCCCCATTGCTCTATATTTCACCAGTTAGCACTCCTGGAGCAGAGCATGGGGGACTGGACACATACTGGAAATACCGACGCAAAGATCAGTGTGTCTAATTTGCAATCCACACAACTTTCTATCAATTGAAATGAATGGATGTAAAATCGTGAACTTGTAAAATGTACCCCAATAACAATATGGTGTATTCTGAAGGGTGATTTCCTGACATCTGACGCCTACACACAATATTATCTGAAGTAGATGGTGTTTGTCAGAAATGTTCAAGATGGCAGAGAAGCATTTTGAAATTGACCTCTGGAAGCACATTAATCTCTAGAATTAGATGTTTAATTACTCCAGCCACTATTTAAGAATGCCAGACAAACCATGAGGCCTGAGGTAAGGTGAAGGGTGAATGGATTAAGATGCAGGATCCCATATTGTGGCCGGCATCTATTAGATTTTAAAAGAGCGAACAATTGCTTGTTAATCATAGAAACATACAGCACAGAGTGGCCATTCGGCCCATTGTGCCTATGCCGACTCTTTGAAGAGCAATCCAATTGGTCCCACATCCCAGCTCTTGCCCAACAGCCCTGCAATTTTTTCCTTTTCAATATAAATCTAATTCCCTTTTGAAAGTTACTACTTAATCTGCTTCCACCATCCTTTCAGGCAATGCATTCAAGATTAAACAACTCTTTGCATAACATAAATTCACCTCATTTCTCTTCTGGTTGTATTGCCAATGAGCTCAAATCTGTGTCCTCTGATTACTGACCCACCTGCCAGAGGAACCAGCTTCTTCCCCCATCTATATCAAAACCCTTCACAATTTTGAACATGTATATTAAATCTCGCCTAACTTTCTTTGCCCTAAGGTAAACAATCCCAGTTTCTCTAGTCTCTCCAGATAATTGAAGTCCCTCATCCTTGCAACATTCTAGTGAATCTCCTATGCACCCTCTCCAAGGGCTTGAAATCCTTCCTAAAGAGTGGTGCTCACAAAAAATTGGACACAATACTCCAGCTCAGGCCTAACTAGTGATTTATAAAGGTTTAGCATAACTTCCTTGCTTTTGCACTCTATGGGGGTGAAATTGGATTGGGCCCTAAAACGGGCACGGGGAGCACAAAGCACGATCTGCCTGTCCCCGTTCAAAGTGGTGCAGGCAGCATGCAAAATGCATGTTGCCTGATCATTATAATGATTTGAGCATTGATCCCAGCGCCAAACATGCGGCTAGTTAGGTTAGCTGCTTCAACTAAAATTATCCCATCAGTTACAGCATTGACTCTGGACAGTGGGAAGGGGGGGATGTAAAAGGGCGGGTGTTGCATCGCCTACGCTTGCACGGAAAGATGCCGTGGGAAGGGGAAGGGTGCTGTGGGTGATTGTGGAGTGGACCAGGGTATGACGAAGGGAGTGGTCCCTTCGGAATGCTGAAAGGGGAGGGGAGGGGAAGATGTGTTTGGTGGTGGGATCATGCGGGAGGTGGCAGAATGGGAATGGAGCGGAGAATTAAAGTGAAATGGCGGAGGATGATCCGTTGATCATGGAGGCTGGTGGGGTGAAAGGTGAGGACAAGGGGAACCTTATAGTGGTTCTAGGAGGATGGGAAAGGGATGAGAGCAGAAGTGCCAACCACGGCAGAGGGGAATCCTCGGTTGTGGAAAAAGGAAGACCTATCAGAAGCACTAGTATGGAAGGTGGCATCATTAGAACAGATGTGACGGAGATGGAGAATCTGGGAGAATGGAATGAAGCCCTTACAGGAAGCGGGGTGGGAGGAAGTGTTGTTCGGGTAGCTGTGGGAGTCAGTGTGCTTACAGTGAATGTTTTCAATAGCCTATCCCCAGAAATGGAGACAGAGAAGTCGAGGAAGGGAAGAGTCGAAGATGGGCCATGTGAAGGTGAAGGAAGGGTGGAAATTGGAAGCAAAGTGAATGACATTTTCTAGTTCAGAGCGAGAGCAGGAATGGCACCGATACAGTCATCAATGTACCAGAAAAAGAGGTGAGGGAAGGGACTTGAGTAGGACTGGAACAAAGTAAGTGAGTGGGCAAAAATTTGGCAGATGGAGTTTAATGTTGGAAAGTGTGAGGTCATGCACTTTGGCAGAAAAAAATCAAAGAGCAAGTTATTATTTAAATGGAGAACGTTTGCAAAGTGCTGCAGTACAGCAGGACCTGGGGGGTACTTGTGCATGAAACACAAAAGGTTCTTGTGCAGGTACAGCAAGTGATCAGGAAGACCAATGGAATCTTGGCCTTTATTGCAAAGGGGATGGAGTATAAAAACACGGAAGTCTTGCTACAGTTATACAGGGTATTGGTGAGGCCACACCTGGAATACTGCGTGCAGTTTTGGTTTCCATATTTACGAAAGGATATACTTGCTTTGGAGCTAGTTCAGAGAAGGTTTACAAGGTTGATTCCGGAGATGAGAGGGTTGACTTATGAGGAAAGGTTGAGTAGGTTGGGCCTCTACTCATTGGAATTCAGAAGAATGAGAGGTGATCTTATCGAAACGTATAAGATTATGAGGGAGTTTGACAAGGTGGATGCAGAGAGGATGTTTCCACTGATAGCGGAGACTAGAACTAAAGGACATCATCTTAGAATAAAGGGCCCCCATTTAAAACTGAGATGAGGAAAAATTTCTTCTCTGAGGGTTGTGGATCTGTGGAATTCGCTGCCTCAGAGAGCTGTGGAAGCTGGGACATTGAATAAATTTAAGACAGAAATAGACAGTTTCTTAAACGATAAGGGAATAATGGGTTATGGAGAGCGGGCAGGGAAGTGGACCTGAGTCCATGATCGGATCAGCCATGATCGTATTAAATGGCGGAGCAGGCTCAAGGGACCATATGGCCTACTCCTGCTCCCATTTCCTATTTCTTATAAAGAATGTTCCACATAACCCACGAAAAGGCAGGCATAGCTAGGACCCATGCTGGTTCCCATAGCAACATAAGCAGACAGGCTTTTGGACTGATTTCACCGATTTCCAATTGAAGGAATATTCTGCCTGTTAAAGATTCTTGACTTTCATCCAAAATTTATGTAGTTTCATGTGTTGGCACTGGACCTCGCGCTCCGACGTCACTGTCAGAGGTAACTTCGGCAGAGAGAAAAACAGCAAAATGTGGCCTGAGGGAGGAAGGCCAACAGGGCTTTCAACAGGAGACCTTATCCACTCAGGGTATTCCGGCACCAGTTCCCCCACATCAATTTCACTGAGAAACAATGTGTTCGATGGTTGCACTTCATTCACAAGGGCATCGTCACTGAGCTCTGCCACCTCCTGCAACCAGACCTCAAGCCTTAAACCAGGGTGAGAACGGCTGTCTCAGTGGCAGTCAAGGTCATCATCGAGCTCAATTTCTACACCAGTGGATCGTTCCAGTGTGCAACAGGAGACATCTCCAACATCTCCCAGTTCGCCGCCATTGCTCCATCCGAGAGGTCACAGATGTTCTGTACTAAAGGAGAAGGGAATACATTTCCTGCCTCATGATCAGAGAGAAGCAGCTGGAGCGTGCATAAGGCTTTGCTAGGATAGCGGGCTTCCCCATGGTGCAAGGCGCCATTGATTGTACCCATGTCATTTTGCAGGTGCCACATAACAATCCTGAGGTATTCCGTAACCGCAAAGGCTCCCACTCACTGCGCAGTTGTTGTGGGTCCACACACGTTGAATCCGCACCGTCAATGTCCGGTATCCTGTCAGCGGTGACGATGCATTCACCTTTCGCCGGACCAGTGTGCCAGCTCTCTTCCAGCCACCACATGAACCTTGTGGCTGGCTGCTCGGAGACAAGGCCTATCTGCTCTCCACCTGGTTCATGACTTCCCTCCGCAACCCCAATACTCCTGCCCAGCACTCATATAATGAGAGGCATGCTGCCACCAGGAACATCATTGAGCAGACCATCAGCGTGCTCAAGCAACGTTCCGCTGCCTTGACCACTCTGGAGGAGTCCTTCAGTACTTGCCTGAGCAGGAGTCCCTTTTCGTCATCATTTGCTGCATGCTGCATAACTTGGCCATTATGAGGGCGCAGCCATTAGCACCAGGCATAGCTCCATCACCTCAGGAGGAAGAGGAGGAGGACAAGAATGAGGAGAAGGACAAGGGACAGCAGAAGCAACAACAACAGCGAATTAGGAGGCAGGCATTCAATCGGCTCATCAAACTTTGGTTCCAATGAATTCCAGCCCACTTCCCCGTTGCTCTGCACATCCCCGTTAACACATCAATTTCCCTTTTCATACCACATCCCCAAATCTGAAATGAGAGACAGCACCAAATATGCAACATTCCACTTAAAATTTATCTCATACCATTCACCACAATTATAAACAAAAATGAAATTTAAGAATCATCCTTGTGCAATACAGATTGAACCTCCCTTATCCGGAACCCTCGGGACCTGGCCTGTTCTGGATAAGGGATTTTTCTGGACGAGGGGTGGTCACGTTAAATTGGATGGTACAGGTACTGAGCAAGGGGATATCGGGGCTGGTTGGCTTGGTACTGGGAGTGCGGCAGAGAGATCATGGGGGTGGGGGGGGAGGGGAGGGGCAGTGGATCGCGGGGTCAGGCCAGCAATTGCGGGAGTCGGCAGCGAGGAAGGTCTTCAATTTGTTCATGTCGGAGTTCTGAGCATACGCCACCCGGTGGCTGGGAATGGTTCTGGACGAGGGGTAGTTCTGGATAAGGAAGGTTCAATCTGTACCTGATATGCTCTCTTGCTTTAGCTATTCTAGAGTTCCTTCTTAGTGTGTCCCCTGTGGCTGCAGCACGGTTGGTGGAAGGCCGCTGAGTGCATGGGCTAGAAACTACAGAAAGCTTTGCAGGACGCCTTCAACCAGCTCTTGGCCTGGAAGGCCCGGCAGTAGACTGCACCACCTCAGGCTGGGCGGCAGCAGTCTGGGCTGGCTGGATGACGGGCAGCGACAAGTGCAATGGCGGAGTGGCAGTGGTGGGTTCAGGAATGTTGTCATCTTGAGAAAGGTCAGCAGGTTTCTGCTCCGCTGACCCACTACCACTCCCCCGGGGCAGCACCTCAGCATCCCTCCAAATTTGCTGGAGCACGGATTGCGGCCTGCTGCGACACCGCAAGATCACCGATCGACAGTGGTGGACCCAGCAACGATGGCAGCAGTCAGGGCTTACGTGGCATCCAACTGAGACTGCATGAGAGCAGTCTGAGCTTCCATGCCAGAAACCATTGTCTGCATTACAGGACTAAGATGTTGCATTGCTTCCGCCTGTGCTGCAATGGAAGCTGCCACGTCGCCCTCGACACGTGTCATGAGGTCTGGATCCACACGGTCTCTCTGGGAGTCGACCATCGTCTGCAGACTGGAAATGATGAGTTCCATGGTGTGCGCAGAGCTCTCTGCAATGCTGGAGGTGGACTCTTCCACGCTCCTTAATACTTGCGACAGGCTCTCGGGCACCCTTGCCATTGCAGCTATCATGTCGGAGTGCATGGCCATCGCCCTTCTTGTGAACGCCTCCCCATCGAGGACCTCAGCTGAGTATCTGTGCAGCAGAACTCGTGTGCTAACTCTCCCTCCGGGGAGCTGGCTCCCGAGGTACCCTTTCCCCCTGGCCTTGCTGCAGCCTGCTAGGCCCTGGTGTATCACCCAGTGCAGACCCCTCTGCTAAGCTAACCTCTAACAACCACGTAGTGCCAGTCTCATGGTGGGGCCTGCAGGTGAGAGATGCAATGACGCAGTGCTTGTGTCCTCCTCTTCTCCATCGTCACTATCATGGCGGGGGGGGGGGGGCGGGCAGCGGGGGCTCGGTTACAGGCTGGACATCTGTAGGCTGATTATCTGAATGCATAAATGGGACAAGACTAGCATTAACATGAGGGCAGGGGGACAAATGGAGCAAGGAAGGCAGACAGTATCTGGAGCTGGAAAGTGATAAAGCCTTCTGGTGTGAGGGGGAAGAGGGATGAGAAAAGGAGAGGGGATAAAGATATCGTTGTTGCCCCCTGCAGGATCAACATCGCTGCCAACCATGGCACCCATCACCTGCGGGCCAATGAGCCGCATCACTCGCTCCTCCAGGTTGGATAGCTGCTGGAACTGAGGTTCACCCCACCAGTCCTCTGCTGCTCCCTCCGATTGTGTGCCATCTTGGCCTACAAAAGAAAGGAACTTGTGTAAGTAAGAGTCCAGCTATGTGTGTGGGAGATATGCCTGCCGTCGTTGAATAACTGTGAATATAAGCAAGGTGTGAGATGAGGATATGAGTAGTTGCACATGTTTGTTGGTTGAGTGGTGGGGGAGTGGTGGTTTGCTCAGTGTGCACAGACAGAGGTTCAGAGGCTGGTATGTAGGAGGTATGGAAGCATGTACTCACCCAACTGAGGTTGTTGAATTTCTTCTGGCAATGTGTGACAGTTCGTTGAACTAGAGTGCTGGCCGACACCTCCTCTGCCATTTCCCTCTACATGGCCCTCAAGAGCTGGGGCAATGGCCTCCTTCCAGTTGCCGGGAAGAGCGTTTTCCTCCTTTGTTCAACTGCCCCCACCAATGATTCCAATGACACGTCATTAAAACGATGAGCTCGCTCCCTTCCAGCTGGATTAGCAGCAGCCAGTTCTTCCAGTTTCTCTCAGGTCTCCATCAAATGCAGCACTGTGAAAATGAGCAGCTGCAGCTTGATATATCCTCCCCTTTAAGAGCTGGAATGAACCAGTGTGAAGGATTGAAAGATAATTGCTGAATGCAAGTCACCTGAAATTGGGTAGCGCTCTGGTGTTAGTGCCCCTGCAGTGCCCCAGAGGTCATTAGTGCTTGATTTACTGCCCTCTTCCTTCCTGGGGTGCTAATGCCCAATTTAGAAGATTCGCTTGTGCCTGGCGCTAAATTTTCAAAATTTAAAAAGTTAGTGCCCCAAATTGGGCGCTACTGAATTTCTTGCCCTAAGGGAATGTACAAGGGTGATTAATTGACAGAGGAATGCTAAGGTGAGGTAGTGGTGAGCAATGGGGATCTGGGGTTTCATTCAGGGGAACCAGATTCTGATGAGGCGCTCACAGACAGTCCATCTGGAATGGGATTCTGCTGTCTGCCTCTTCCCTTCCTCTTCCATGCTCCTCTTCCTCCGCCGAGATGGTCGTGGAACCCGTGGTGGCAAGGGCTGCGCCCTCAAATTGTGGAAGACGCAGCAGACCACCATGAAAGCAGCATAACTGTCTCTGCAAGATCCTGCAAATCCCCGAGGAGGACAGACGCACCAACGTTAGCATCCTCGATCAGGCCATGGCGAAGCCCAATATCCTGGCAAAGCCACATACACACTCCACCTGCTTCTCTTTGTAGTACAGAACATCTGTGGTGCAGGCGCCATCGACTGCACACACATGGTTTTGCGTACCACAACTGTAAAGGTTACCTCTCATTTAATGTGCAGTTGGTGTGTGACTACGCCCAGCACATAATGATGGTGAATGTCCGGTATCCTGGCAGCAGTCATGATGCCTTTATCCTGCACCAGTCCGGTGTACCAGCAATCTTTCAGCCAGTGATGGGCGACGAATTGGGAGATGTTAGCTATGTCTCCTGCTCCAGAATGGAAGGATCTGGTGGTGAAACAACTGAGGGCCACGGTGACCTTGAGGGCACTTGGCAATGCCGTCATCGCCCTGCTCTGAGGCTGCAAGTCTGGTACCAGGAGGGGGCAGAGTTCTGTGACCACTCCTTGGTGAAGTGGAGACTCCAAATACACTGCTCCTGGCCTAAGAGCAGCGTGCGGCGGCCCGGCCCGGAAATCGGCGCGGTCCCAGCATGTAAGACCTTCAGCAGGCCGGGGCCATTGG